>NW_019394452.1:0-121683 GCF_000612105.2 Orussus abietinus
CGGTGGCGCCATCCGTGGACGCTAGGGTGAACTACCTCGAGCGTGGTGGAAATTCGCGGTATTCCAGTCAAATTCCAAGAATTCCTGGCAAATTTTCGGAAATCGAGGCTCGACGACGGGCACGATAACGTCATCTCACGCTCGACGACGGGCGGTTAGCATGGACGAGAACCGTCGATGGCTCTCGAGGTGTCGGTAACATGTCGGTGCAGGAATCTGTGTCCAGAACCGCTACTGTTATACTACTCACTAGCAACATGGGAACAAAAGTCGCGTTTGATTCATTTTCGTTACTTTCCTAGTTCGTTCTAATCTTTTTCGCAGTTAAGCTAACCTCTAAGAACTACCAATACCACAGATATTCCTAATTGTACAATTCCGGACACCGAATAACTCGGGCAATACGATCGGAAACGTTTCACTGTTACAGGTACACGTTGCAACAAATTTTAACATACTCACATTAAAAATCGGGTCACCACCATCTCACGTAAATTGTCTGTATTAGAACGTAAGCGGGATTTTTTAAAAGCGTCACACATACATCAATTTAATAATGACCTAAATATTCAAAGCTTGATAAGAATTAACCGGAAGATTCGTTTGAATTGAAATCCAAATTTTTCTCTGTGCTAGTATGCGGTTCGATTGTCGCATGTAGACTTCCACAAAAATCTTTATTCGTATCAATGATATAAGAACTACTAGCTTGATCTTGCACTGTTTCAAGAACTATTGTCATTGATAAACCATCTGTTGCTTTTCGTTGTTAATAAATATTCTTCTGAATATACTTGTTGTGAACCATAAAATTTGAAATCCTTCGGTTGATACTTTCTCTAAGTTCATATTGGCACATTTTGTTGTAATATGCTGACGTAAAGATGTGCTCGTAAAGTCTCTAGTATTGTTGCTCCACATTCAGATGCAAGACGACGCAATTGCTCGCAGAAAGGCATAGCAAATTTGTAAAAATTTGGAATTCCAAAAACGTATGGATTCAGTGAAATAATACCGGCATGTTTTCGAAATTTTAAAATGACATCTATGCTTTTATGCATCGATTTGATGAACAAACAAGAACTCCGCATTTCAGTTTACCTCGAATTTCAATACGAACATATTCTTGAACCGACTTTCCTATCCTTTTTTGAAAGTTGCTTGAAATCTTCATCATCTTCAGTTATTACTTGAATATTATTATAATCCGAAATTAACAATCGTTTAAGTTTTTCAGGACGTCTCCGATTGAATATTTGTACGAGAACTTACGTATCTTCTACTAAAGTTCGCCGTGCTTGAAGACGAAACAATCCCCGCAGAAATTAAAAATTTTTATTTAATTTTGATTTCAAATTCAATAACGTAAGAATGTCTGCAGTTTTAGATAAATTGACAGTTTTCTGTCTGCTCTGTTGCACTTGAGATTCTGTTACGGTTATTTTTATAATATTTACAAAACCTTGCACCATAAGTTTAAAAAAATCTTTTGTACTTTTTCATACTCATTCATTGTGATCTTGAACAGATTCTCGTATCAATCCGTTACCCACTTTTTTAATAGATACATTTCAATTATACAGCACAGTTATGTTTTGTATTGTGACATTGCATTTCGTAAGGGGAAATGCCGTCCCAAAACGTCTTATCGCTGCAAACCGGTCTGAGAACCACTGGCTCGGACGGCCGTGGCTAAGAGGGCGAGGGTGTAGAGAGCCGCTGGCCGTATGAATTTCATTTATTTCGTTGTCGTACCTTATATTCATTTATTTTCCCTTGTTTTCTTTAAGGGACGCGAATTCGTGAAAACGTTTTAGGGCTCAAAGATGAGAACCCCTTTTTAATTAACCCCTTAACTTGTGCGCTAAAGTTAATTCGAGCGCGCTAAACAGGCCAAACTGTGCACACTCGAGATAATTCCAGCGGCGTTGTATTTTATGCTACTATAATTTTTCATACTCGAATATAATCGAGAATTTTATTTTTTTGCCAAGGCAATGTTCTAGTATTTTTTTACATAAAAAAAATTGATTTTTTTGGCCGGTTTTTTTTCAAAAAATCTGTGCGTTAAGAGGTTAATGTTCGGATGAACTAATCCACCTCGAGTACCTTTCTTTTTTTTCTTTTGCCGCAAGAGGCGTTTTAATTTTGTAATCAGGTATCGATTGATTCAATCCCTTTTTCTCTAAGGGAAAGAAATGAAGTACATTGCCTTTCTCTTTAAACAATCTCTTGAGCAAAGGGCCGAATTAATTATTCGGGTGCCCAGGATTGTATTTCCATCGCTTAGAATTAATACTTCAGCGTTTAGGGAACTTCACTGATTAGCGAGCGTAAAAGAGCGACGGCCCGGCTTGGTACGTGCAACGCTTGAACGCCGCAGGAAGACCCCAAACAAACATCCAGGGCCGTCAAGACGTCGGCAGGAGAAGCGACAGCGGGGCATCCTCAGGGAACACTTAGAGAGCATCGCCGGAGGACAACTTCCACCACCAAGAGTGGCACTTGCTTACCCCCGGGCCATCGGTACAACGCAGGGGTCGGGCCTGTAGAGGCCGCCGGATGCCGGACCCACGGGGGCAGAGCCTCAGCTCGCTCTGGCGGCGTGAGATCCACCCGCGGGGAGGGCTCCAACTTCCTGGTCAGGAGCCGGACCGGCGGGCAGGAGCCCACCTGCGACCTCCGGGACATCGCCGACACCGTCGAGGCAGGCGCCTCTGTGTCTCCAAGGAGCCCGTCCGCGGCCATGGATTGGTGCGAACCAAACGATGGACGGAACCAGGACGGACCAAAAAGAACCACGACGTCAAGGATCAAGTGGTGCCTCGGGGACCACCTAGGACAACCAAGGCGACTCTTCGACGGAGGGACACCTGGATCTACGGCCCTGGTCCAATTCCAGGTCACCCATGATCATCACCCTGGACCAGCCAGCTAGGACCCCTCATTATCGGCGGGGAATCCGCCGACAGGCCCCGGGGAGGGGGTACTCTCACAGGTGCCGCCCCTGGTCTTCGCGTATGGCGCGAGCTGGCCGTGCGCCGGCCCCTGGCGGCACCCCACCCCAGTAGCGCGCCGGCCCCTGGCGGCACCCCACCCCAGTAGCGCGCCGGCCGGGGACCTTTGTCCGAAATTCCGAAGACGGTAATTGGGCCGCGGACATCCAAATTAGGTCAATGGGGCCCCGCGGGAGTTTCTGGAAGACTAGGAGAGGAAATTCTATAAAGACGATCGCGGACCGCGGTCCGTTCTTCTTCGCCCGATAAAGTCTGTAATAGCTACGTGTTCGCGCAACACCAGGATCCCTCAACGCCGACCTGACCCCTGAGCCGGGACTTAGCCGTCAGCACCGGAAAGCCGAAGGACCGCCGAGCCGAATCCGGATCGGTAAGACCTAAGGCCCTATAAGATAACCGGGGCAGGACCCACACTGCGGGCAGCCTCCCTCTTCCCTCCTGTAGAGTCACGTTTGCTACTTTCGGATCTTAGTCTTTTTTTCTTTCTCTCTCTTCTAGTTAATCCTTAGGGGCGAAGCTAGTCGCACCGTGTCGCGGTCGCGAGGGGAGACCGCCCAGTTGATCCCTCGGGGAGGTAGGGTCACGTAGGGTGACCCTCCCATTCCTTCCTTTTGCCTATCGGTCAAGGGCCTACGAAAGCCGACCACTGGGGCTGCGAGTCGAGGGAGGTCGGGGAGGAGGTGTTGGAACCGGGGAAATCGGAACTATTCGCGAAATTTGGCCGAGTTAGGCGACCGCGCCCCGAGACGTCGTTTTCGCGAATTTCAGGGTCTTGAGATTTATTAAAAATCTCTACGTAGTTAGAATCCCATTTGCCGCCCGGATTGTGCAATCAGAAACTCGCGTATGCCTCCGATTCCCTCTAGAAATCCTTTGTATGACCTACGTAGTTAGAAAAGAAACAAAATCTCAAGTTCGCGGAGCAACGGGCGAAGAAGCCGTGAGGCGGCCGCCCGTGTCAACCGTTGTGTACACGCACTCAATTTCCTTTTTTCCTCAGGGCCAAGCGGCTCTGGTCAGCAATACGTAGCGTGCAGCGAGCGCCGCGATGCGAAATCCGTATGTTTCTCGAATTTCCGAAAATAATTTCTTAACGAGATGGTCTCCCGTAAAAATCCTGTCTCTAGTCTAGGATTTTCCCTAATCGAAAATTTTGTGATATTTCCAATCTATAGTATCTTCTATTTCCCTTTATTAGAACAGCCCAGAAATTCTACGTCCCTAAGAATCGGTCGTATTTCCTCTCTCACACGAGGACATAAGTGGGCCTTTTCCGCGTCAAAGACTTTAAGTCGAATTCTTGTCCCGCACGATTTAAAGTTTGATAGTACCTTCTGCGTACTTCTTTTACATTCCTCTCTCGCATACATTCTATGTCTCATTCCCTTGGCGATGGTCTCAGAACCAACCGTTCCGCGTATCAATTTAAAGTTCGTTCCTCTCGCGAATATTTGCGATTTAATTCCCGTTCGGATTAATTATGTAGGGATATAAGAATGAGAGAGAAATAGCTTTACTTTGAAAAAGGAAAAGAAACTAAGATTACATTTATTACAAGATAAGGTACACCGTTCGGGTCCGCCGTTTGACTTTCGTCCTTCGATTCGTTCGTCGTTATCGTCATTTTCGGACTGCCTCCCTTTTCTTCCAGGGTAGGCCTGAGACCTCGGTGTCCCCAAAATACAGGGTGCACGTAAGCTGCACGTTTTCAAAATCGTCGAAGGTTCTTCCTTCGAAAAACCTTTCTCTTTTATTATCTTATAGTCCAACAGGCGCGTCCCGGTAGACTCCTCCGAGTCTCTTCTTAAAACTAGATAAATAACTCAATAGCTACTTCTGGTTACTACAATTATTATCTTTAAGTCCCTTTCGCACTCCACTTAAAAGTTCGGTTCGCGAATATTTTACCGTATTATTCCTCGATCCCTTATCTTGTTTTTACTGTTTTATTGAGAACCACCATTTCAAGTCTGTCTTTTATTAACGTTCCTACGGAGAGTCCAAGTCATATTCCTTTCTTGAATTTGTTCTTGTTCCTGTTCGCGCGGGCTATCTCCATTAAGATTGCGAGTTCTTAAATTTAAAGTCTCGATGCGTCCCGTTTAACTAGAGTTCTTCGCGCATTCCGTGTCAATCTTCTGGATACCGTGTACTTTTCGAACGCGCTTTAACTTTCTCTGTACCCATTAAGTATTCTTCTCTAGTGAACCGATTATAATTCCCTGGCGACAAAACTTCAAAATAATTTTCTCGCGTGCCCTCCGAAGCATGATCGCTTCGACTCTCTGTTTAATCTCAACTGGCGAGCATATTTTATCCCTTATTTTGGAGTCACTATCCCTTTTATCCCTTATTTTGGAGTCACTATCCTTTTTATTCGTTATTTTCGAGTCACTGTTCCTTACCTACCATTCCTCCAATTATTTCATTTCTAGCAGCGCGTTCGTATCGCGTTCTTCCCTGCCCGAATTATTGTCGGGTTTCCGCCTCTCGGTGATTTGTTAAACTCTCCCTTTCTCGCTAATTCTTGGAAACCCCCCTTTTGAATTTTCGTTCCTTTCAAAATAACTGTCGGATATCAGCCACCTGACTCGTTGTTAAGGTGAAGTGAAACATCCTTCAAATCAGTCGATTCGAATACAACACTTTTTTTTTAAGGGTATTAGACCAAACTGTCCGAAACTTTGACACATCACTCCTGACCATCTAAGAATTGTCCTGACACATTCAAAATTTGGATTTTTTAACAACATTTTTTAACTCAGCCCAGACCAGAACCAAAATGGCGTCGACCTCTCATATTTCAATGAATATACAATTATCGAAGGTTCCGATATGAGAATCGAAAGGGTCAGGACAATTTTACGACAATTTAGAACAGTCTGGTAATTGATAAACTCGCATTTGAACAGGATAAGGGCAAAAAAAGTGTTGTATGCACTTCTATGTTAAAACGATGGGAATACGGGGTCTCGGAGTGAAAATTTAATTGACCTGGAAATCACAGATGGCGCAGGGAATCCCTCTGCAGTCAATTAGGGCCCCAGCAAGCTTGAATCCAGAGGATTTCTGGAGTTTTACTTCGATTTCTTGATATTTATTGCACGAAAACGACAGGTGGAGTATGCCATTTGGTACAATATTCAATGTAATTCGACATAGCTGTCAATATAAAAACGAACGTCGGCAACGTCGGCATTTAGAAAAATCTTCTTTATCGACGTTGATCAAGTTCCTCGACGTGTTTCACTTCACCTTAAAACTATTTTTGTTTACTTTTTTTTCTGAATTCGACTCAGTGTCTCGGGCAATTTATTTAAATGTCGAACCGTGCAACTTATATTGCTTTACAGCCGGGGTTCAATTCACTCTCAAAAAACCCTTGGATCTGCTAAGTATCGAATTTAAAACTGCCAATTCCTAATAAACCTACAAAAAGGTTAAGTTAAAGGCGTCCAAGTGTTCGACTATCTGGCGGTACTTGAAATTTTCCGTCCCGGGCAACTCTTGCCAATCTCGGACAATCCTATGTGCAAGGCACCTAGGATATTTGAGAACGCGGTCAAGGTCGGAACCTACAAATTTTATACATCCATGTGAGTTAACCAATCAGCATTGGAGGAATCCCTCCTTTAGATTTTTTTCGTTTCTTCTTCCGAGGCAAACTCAATCATTTCCATGTTACACGACGTGGACTCTAATCGTGTACAACGGTGACGGCGGTCCGCGCGGAGCACGAAGAGCGCGACAGGCGTGGAAGGACGCGGAAATGCACGAGGTTGCGGAGGCGCGGAGCGTCCTCTGGGTCGCGGCACTCACGGCGGGGGCGACCTACCCCCCTTCCTCCCCTTACAGGAAAAATGGCATGGGCTCCGGGAGATTAACGGGCGGCCTTCGCATCAGGTTTCGAAGCCACCAGATATATGCCGTAAAGTCGAGAACGGCTAAGATGGCCAGGACGGCCACCTCGGGGCCTTCCATCCTCGGGAGATGCTATGCAGTACGGGAGGGGGCGGGGGGGCGGGAGGCAGTCAACCCGTGGATCAGGATTCGAAGCACTTTTTATTCCTTGGTAGGCGTGACTTTTTCGCGGTAGTCGCGGTTCGCAGGATTTCTCCGAAGGTCCGTGCGAGGTCTAATCGGTGCCACACCGAGAGTCGGACCCGTACTCCATGCGGAAGCGGAGCCTCGACCGGGAGGGGGGGGGGAGCTGGTCCTGCTTCCGGCACGCTGGCGAGATGCGTGTCCGCCTGAGCGGAGCGCCGACCCTAGGGCCTGAACCTTCTCAGGGACATGCACGACTTCTACCGGCTGAACGGGACGTCCTTCGTAAGGAGACGAGAGGATCAGCGCAATGGCGGGTGCGTTGCGGGCGTCCACTTGGCGAAAGTGTCCTGCCTGCCACGAGAGCCCTCCGACGGACTTGTGTCTCAGGGTGAAAAAACGTCGCCCTTTTATTCTAAACTTAACCTAGGGTGTCTTTGAATTTTTCGTGGCAGCGCCGGGGTTTTCTGTCACGTGGGCCGCCGATCACAGGTCTTGCAACGGGTGGCCGCGTCGGGCCGACCTTGCGGCCGGCCCGGGGAGAACAGTCCGCTACTTTTTCATCGAGGGTGGGAATGGAATATTCCCGGGCTACGGCCGTCGTGGAATTACTCCGCGGATAGGAGAGGAACATAGCAGGATTTCGCAGACTTCAAATCGGTAGTTTCCGGACCACCCGAGAGGGAAGGCCGAATCCGACGAAGCCCGGCCGTCGGGAGAGATTGCGGTGACCCCCGCACAGGCCCCAAGAGGGACCTGCGGGGGCCCCGCGACGGATCCTGGGCGCAGGACCGCAAGGGTCGGGGCAGCAAGCCTGCGGGAAAGTTGTCTTGGCCGCCCCAGTTTCGCATGAGTCGCGGGGAGGCCGGAGCAGTGAGGAGAGGGAAAGGAAAGAGAGGCAGGGAATCTCCGAACGGGTTGAGGAAGGACAGATGGGAGGACTTTACCCGGCACCCCCGAGGCGGTGGCTCGCCCTGTTAGTCGAGAGCTCGGGCGCCGGGCGGTCTCTCTCGGGCCGAGAGGACCGGGTAAGTTCCAGGTAACGCCAGGGAAATTCTAAGAAAGGACGAAGATCTCCGCGGTAAATTTCCTTGAGGGTGTGGCGATTCTAACAATAGTCAAAGGGGCCGCGAGTGGCTCCTTTTTGTTTCTAATTTCTATGCTAATCGACGGGCAACATCCAGAATTCCCAACATTACTCCTCCCACACGATTCTCTGATTTGGGAATCCCAATATTGTTAACCTCCTACTCTGCAAGGGAGGCATGGCGGACGCTACCTTCAAGAACATTGTGATTCTCGAAGAGCTTCTCTTGGAACACGAATTTTACCCAGTCAACTTGGCACTCAAATCTCAACACGAGAACTTAGCGTATAGATTTCATCAAGAAATCACACGGCCTTTAAGAGCAGCTTCGCTCAGATCTTTACATTAAAAAAGAAATAACCGTACAAAATAAGTTGGCGTGCGGTCATCGCATTATCGTAGGGGTCGTGAATTTAATTGCAAATCGCGAGGTCCCAAACTTACGCCGTGAGGACAGCAACAATTGCTCCCTTCGACGCTTCGACGGAACACACTAGCTACATTTTAAAAATATTTAGGATCGAATATAAAAGCAAGGTCAACAATGTTCTTGCCAAAAATTTTAATAGTAACCAAAAACCGAGCAAGTAATCGCAATTCAGATCGGATCAATGCCTGCAAATACTGCTTTCTGTAACGATTACACATATCATTTCCATGAAGAATTATATGGTTATCATATTTCACTTTATTCGTAAACATGTTATCGATAATACCAGGCAGAATATCTGTTCGCATCTTTTTTGAAGCAGCTGAATTGTGTTAGGATTATTCATTTAAGCCAGAATTGATCTCTGGTCAGACAAACTTTCAGTTAATTTCGAGTCCCCACGAAATTTCTAATTGAACCCTATTTATCAAGAAACTGCCCACACGGAACAAGTACATATGGTATACGTATATAAGATATCGAGTACAAACATATATATATGTAATAGATGTATGCAAAAGTATTCGAAATGTGCTGGGGCTTGGACGAACGTCCGCGCCGCCTACAGGTAGTATAAGTATTTTGAACATCCATATAATGTACGTGGAAAAGTATATATAGTATACGTAAACTGGATGTATGGTAGACGTGTATGTGTATAGTAGATGTATATAAGATACCTGACAGACGTATGTACGTATAATCTGTTAAAAGTCGTAAAGTAGGTAAGTAAACGTTCGTTAAAATTGTTTCCAAACTTGTTTTCTCTTCTTGACAGATAATAAACGTAAATAAACGTTTCAACAGATGGTATATCTACTTTCGAAAGTTCAACAGCCGTATATTAGGCATATTTTTCATGTATGATATATTATGTATTTTACACGTATATAAGACGTATTCCAAATGTACGAGGAATAATTTTAAAAAGTATCATTTATTTTGCGCCATTTGCGGTTTTTTTAGAAACCATTTACCGCGATCTGTTAACGGAACTTAAATCTTCATGATATACAAATGTCTGACACTGAAAAATCCCCATGGGTCGGGATCCGAACCCAAGTCTTTTAGGTAACAGGCAATAGTGCTGACCACTGAACTACCGTGGTCATATGGTTTATGCAACAAAGTGTTCAATGATTCCAAGTCCATGAACAGATCCTGGTAAACAGTTTCTTTAAAAAACGCATTTGGTGCAGCATAAATGTTACATCTTTAAAATATTCCACCTACATTTGGAATACGTCTTATATACGTATAAAATACATATAATATCATATGTGAAAAATAATAATAAAGTAATACTTTCATTTAATAATTGTTAATGTTGAATCAATAGCTTGTCTCTGCCAAATTTTTTATTACAATAAGAAATTTATTGCAAAATTGTTTAAAAATATTGTTGAAACTAATTGTATTAATTTAATTTTAAAATATAAAACAATATTGATTAGTATATCTGCCGCAGACAACATAGATTTTAAGATAGACTTGTACGTCAAAAATTAAATCGATAAAGGCAAAGATTGTCTTTTTCTATAATTATTAAATGTAACGACTCATTTGAATTATCATTGCTGATATCATGGAGCAGACGATATCCTGTACAAGATGTGTCGTCCCAGGATGTTCATCGAAGAACCCATTTAAATCCAGCCATCGCTTCCCAACTAATCCAGAGATGTTGAGGACCTGGCTGGAAGCTATCGGAAATGAAGCTTTGAAGAATATCGCAGGGAGAAAACTACATAATATGTATAGTTTACTCGCTGCATTAGTTGCATAGATAAAATGCGATCTATAGATTGCATTTAATCTATGAAACTAATTATAACAAAATATTTTATATTAATAGAATTTGTATAACAAAAAATATTTATACATTCATAATAATTAATATTTTTACCCTAATAAATACGTTACTCTTTAACTAATGTTTAATGTAATTATTTCAGTTCTTATAGTGATTTAATACAAGCGTTGCGCCACTGACACTTTTTTTACTTCTTTTATGCGTCATGTACTGTTTTCATATATTTGTGTGCGTCAGTTTAAGCAACGTCTGTTTTGATCATTGCAAGTACTATTTAAATCCCGAAAATCATTCATCGTTTCATAAATGAATTCGAATAACTCGCCAAATAATTTAGTTCGCGAAAAAGATTTACTCCAACCGTAGATGGCGGTAGTGCATAAGCGTTACACCCCAATACATGGATGTGTCACCCCCCTGGTCGAGCACGCACTCGAGTCTCGATTAGCAACCGTCCGCAGAGAGTAGAATTTCCGGAGTTGTTGAAAAGGCCCGTTTCAGTTTCGCGGTAAGCATTGGTTGCGTCCGGAACAGTTCAGTGAAGTACTGTGTGTGTGTGCGCCGGAGGTCTGCTGGGACGGTGGCGGAGTCCATGTTGCGGGCGTCCACACGCAAAGACCACCGGGACCGAGCGCCTGACAGAGGCTGCGCTACCGAAGAGAATACTCCAGGGTCGGTGAGTCACGTATTGCGGGGTCTGTTCAGGCCGTTAGGAGCCTCCGCGTTGAAATACTCGCGCCCCCTCGTGAAGGGTTTGCGGATTCCCGAGTGAGGGAGACACGTGTGCGGGCATTGGTCTCGTCTGTGTATTTTGTGCTGGTTTTTTAGTTATTTTATTTAATTAAAATTTACATACAGTTAGTATGGCGGGTTCCGCTCCTCGCGCCTCCTTTTACCCTTTCCACAGTCCTTAGTGGCCAGAAGTCACCTCCTCTCCGACTAGCAGGGAGCTAGCTAGTGGGGCAGGGTAATCGGAAAAGGATCGACTCGGTTAGTGAAACCCGACTGGCGTCTTGGAGGATAGGGGAAGCGGTTCCTGATCCGAACATCGGGAAAATGGGCCCAAGTTCGCCGACCGGTCCTGTGGTCCGAAGTCGTGGATGTAGGATCGCCGTTGCAGTGCACAATCTTGATCGTTTTAGTGAACACAACCAATTATTTTCAGTGAAGCACCCTGAGATTATCTTGGCCAGAAGCCCCTTGGGAGAAGCATTGATTTAATGAAACTTTTCTAATTATTCCAATTATTCATTTCTGGTGTTTCAAACACATGATTTTCTGTTAACGCGGTTACTCATCGCACCGCAAACGATTTCATCTTTTGTTCCAACTGTAATTCTACGATTTTTGATAGTCTAACGACTCATTCTAGTCATCAATTTTGTCATTCCCTCTTGTTTACACCCTGCGCTTTTCCCTAATTATTTATGTAGAGTTTTTGTAATTGTAATATTCTCTGATACCCTCTTACATCTCGAACGGATCTGTCCTAAGTTATTGTAAATAGGGCAGTCTACTTTTCGGATTAATTTCAACATCTTTCTTAACAAATTCTTGTCTCTTCTAATTTGGTGTTTGAGTTATTTCTTTTTCCGTTGGGTGCCTTATCTAATTCTTGTTCTTAATTTCCTGAAGCGAGTTAGTAATGTTTCTTTGGACGGTTAGACTTAATTTTTGAGATTTTGCGTTACACGGCCTTATCCCGCCCTCTCTGAATATTGGCGCGTGCGCCCTGAGCTAGCTGCCGCACCGCGCCGAACGCCACAACGACGGACCGTCCGAGAAAAGTTCTTTTTGAGTTTGTGTGTTGCGTTTTGACGATTTTTAGTTTGTTTAGCAAATTGGCCGCCGGGGAGACTTGGCGTCCAATCTTTTCAGTCTTTTGGTGGGATTAATGTTTCCTGGTGGAATTTAGGACTTCCTGGTGGAAATCTACTTGCGCTGGTGGATTTTCCAGTTTTTTAGCGTCTTTGTGATAATCTCTCCGACGGTCGCGCCTAAGCGGTCGAGCAAAGGTGATGCGCGATTCGCCCAGGCGCTGCGGGCCTCGGCTGAGTTCCCGCAATTCCGTTCACCACGTCACAACGTATACCATATGTATTTGTTCGTGTGGGGGACTATCTCATTGGCGTTAATATTCGACATTAGATGGATTTACTGTGAAATAATTGCGCATATAGTCCACATTATTCTGTCATCATTTCCTTAGTTCACTGCGTAGCGTTGTTAAAGTCGTGCCGATAGCACTATATCTACTGCCTCGTTTAATCCTTAAACATAAACTGGGTAATTTTTACCCATTGTAGTTATATCATGAATCTGCACTTTGCAAAGTAATCTGGCCTTTTCCATTTCCATGCGTAGGTTGTTGTGATCAATAATAGTCGGAAAGGAAAGAAAATGTGAATCTGTTTTTATGAATGATTCTTATACTGTATGTAGACATTTATAATGTGATGCTGAATCAAAGTGATCCATTTCCGTTTAAGCGCGTAACTCGTACTTTGAAACAGAATAGAAGTACTAAAGCTAACGTTAATTCGGTAAGTTAAGAAGATCATATTTTGGTAATAGACAGGAAGCATTTCGCGTAGGGAGATTCTAGGAGAAATGCAACTGAACGATAATGACATAAACGGATAAGGTTTGTTTAGGAGCGAACAAACTCAAAATGCGGGAGTCTAATAAAAAGCTTTCTAGCTATTTTTTCTGTTCACAACGCTGTTTGTGGATCCCTATCAAGGAAATTCGAGGAGCTCCTTACCCGAATCCTTGAAATTCTGGACCCAAGTACGACAGAAGATCCTTCTGGAAGTCAGGTTTAATAACGACGCCGTCCACACTCGGTCCGAAGGCACTCAGAAATGTGGGTGGCTGAATGTCTACCCTAAGCAGCTCTTCCAGAGTAGCGTCCCGGAGGCAGTCTACTATCAATTCGTGATCCTTGTACAGATCCTCTGGAATCGTGCAATTGCAGGCTTTCGCCAGTTTTAGAGCATAAAACACCGGGTCTTCGACTACCGCCCAAGAGGACAAAGCGCTGCCAGATAGCAAGACAACTCTCTTGAAGAGACCTGCAACAAAACAAACATCAGAATATTATGGTAGCTCGCTGTACTTTACGAATCCTTAAATAAATAAATATTGCAGATGTATGGTGTACGAGAATCATTATTTTAGAAGTACTGATTAGCAAAACATTCAATTCCAGAGGTCCAAAATAATAATTGTCTTAAACATGCGTTGCGTTGAGAGAAGTCATCGAGTTAAAAATGATCTTTAATTAAGTGGAAGAGGAAGTGGAAGTGGAAGTTATCAGTATGTTGCCCACCGTAATTATCCTTTCGAATAATACAGCCCTCGCGGAATCTTTTTATGAAATATCTTTCGCTTTTAGTCACACGAATCTAGCGAGCCGAGACCTCCCCTTCAAAGACCTACGCTGCCGATCTTTCTGGCCCAAGATGTGCGGTTCGTTACGCAATCACCCGAGAGCCCTCTTGATTCTCCGGGAAAAATCTGAGGAGCTTTTTTTTCTTGTTCCTGGCCGGACCCGAGCCACCCACGCTGGTAACTCAGGAACAGTTGGGAACTGTCATTGACCATCCGTCCCCGTGCCGTTCCCCCTATTCTCCCTTCAATCGTTAGGATCCGCAATTACCGAGGTAAAATAATTTTTAATCCATTACACCTTAAACTTACCATCCACGTGAAAGAAAAGCCCGGCGTTGTCGCGAAAACTGAAAAGTTAGACAGGTTCCCATAAAAGTTACAGTATAACAACCTAGGCTATTAAAACAGGACTATCCAGTCATTGTTAACCCTTTGCGGACGAATGTCGCCAAATAGCTGCCCAAAAGCCTCTAGATAGGAAAAGTCTCGTCCGCAAAGGGTTAATACCTTTAATTCTTGAAATGAGATCTCTTTAGCGACGATAGGGTTGGTTCATGGAAAGGCCTCGGAAGATAAAAAAAAGTGTGATACTGAGAGGGGGGCATTCGATGGATGGACAGAGAGTTACATTGTCTTCCCGGACGACCGACGCTCGTCACTGCGGCAAGAGGGAAGGGGGACGAGCACTCTACCGGGAGGAAGAGTGAAGAGGTGTGTATTAGATACATCACGCTCCTAAACGTTATACGGAGTGTTGTCACTTCAGCAGTGATTAGTGCGCCTATTGATAGTCCATTATAAGTATTAGTCAGGTCCGGAATGAGTAAGGGAATTTTCCAAATGGCTGAAATGAAATCTACTTCTAAATGAATGAAAATGCGTAGAACCGAGGTTTCTTTATATTGACTGAAAAGGACAGGATTTATTCGTAATTCAAATATTTTGAATGGAATTCACTATAATTCCATTAACTATTGCTCAATTCACTTGTTCTCGGTTATGTTTCCTTTCCGCGGCACGAAGTGTCCTGACAATGTGAGCTGTCACTCGCGTTCATTCAAGGCGCGGAGTGTCCGAAAGTTACGTATGTCGCGCACTCGCGGCGCGAAGCGTCCTGCGATTTCGGTCCGGTGGGCATTGGCGATTCGCGAGCACGAATCCCCTGCGACCGGTCACCCTCGTCGCTTCCCGAAGAGACTGCGCCGCGGCGGTTCGACGGTGGAGGCCCCGGCTTCGGTGGTGGTGAGGTCCCTCGAAAGGATCGTCGTCCTGTTGGCCACCTGGTTCTACCGGAGGACGGCGGTGAGGTCCCGGGGAGCTGGTGGCGGCGCGACCTTGGAGCCTGCAGGGACCTCCGCGGGGCGTGACGCGATCCAGGAGGAGATCACCGGGATGTTCATTCCCAAAGTCGGAGGGAGACCGTGGGCGTCGGAAACCGGAACTCGGGGACTGCGCGGTCGTGGCGCTACCCAGACGATCTGCGGAGCGGCGGCCGGGAGAAGATACGCAGCGGGCGGTGTCACCGGCAGTGGTGAAAGCAAGCCCGGCAGTCGCGAAACCTTCACTGGGGTCCGCGGAAGCAGACGCGGACCTGGATGGCAATGCGGTCTTCCCGGCGGGGATGACCTCGGGCCTCAGGGCGCTCTCAGCGGCCGCAGGACTCTGATCCCTGGGGTAGAGGGCCGAGGTGGCTCGTGGGCGCGTCGATGACGGAGCGAGCTCGCAGGCGGCGGCAGCAGCGGCGAGATGTTCGAGCACGGCCGCGGTCGCTAGGGGATCGGCTACGGCGGCGGGACCAGTGAAGATCGCAGTCGCGGCGGCGCGGAGGATGTCGAGCGGCTCGCTGTTAGACCCGGGTGTCCGACGCCCCCCCCCCCCCTCCATCCTTTGTGCCCTGGTTTGCGGAGCATTAGCCCGAGACGGGATAAGAATTCGAGATGCTTAGCGCGTCGGAAAAGATGACGCCCCTAGCACAGGGCGCAGGTATGGCGTCGGCGGTCCCGCGCCCGGGAGGTAAGTCCGCTCGGAGGTTCCGCGCCCGGGGTGGGTCCCTGGGTCGCACGAGATCGCGCTCGCTGCCGCGGGTCACTCAGCGCTCCGTGGAACGCAGAAATGGCCGCAAGGCATGCGGTCGCCTGCCACACGATGAGCGAGGAGAGGTTCTCGAGGGTTCACGGGCTGACGGACTGTACTTCGTTCAAACTCGCGTTTAATTCGGGTACATATGATGGAACCTCCGGCCGTTCGTGACGGTCCGAGAAAGAACACTGTATCGACAAGTCCCGGAGGACCCGTATTTATACTAAAAAGACCTTAATGCTATCTTATTCTAACTTCGTCCCTCAAGGGGACATCTCTTTCTAAGTATTTTTGGCGTGGCTACACCGGCTTTTTTCCTCCAGTGGCGCGCTCCGCCGGATTTTACCGGGGCGACGTGGAGGCGCTGGGACCGGAGTCCCGACGTCGCCACATTCCCGGTTTAATCTGGTCTTCTGATTAATCCTGCGATCGCTTGGCTCTTGCGGTATTGATGGATAATGGAGAAGGTGTGCGGGAGGTCAAAGGGGTGAGGAAAGGTAAAGGGGTAGGGTCGAGGTCCGACCCGGATCCTCAGATGGCCTCCCTCTGGATCGCGGCTAGGGGCGGTCGAAGGAGACAGCGAAGGGGACTCGCGCCCGATCCCGGAGTTTTTACTGGCTTTCTTCTTGCGTTTTACTCCCTTGCACGGGGTGAGCGCCAGGTGAGCAGGCCTGGCGCGACGGCACACGGGGCGAGAGGGACGCGTGCGCCGGGTGACAGATGCTGGGCGCTCAACTCGCCGGCAGGGGACGGGTAGCCCCGAGTGTGGGAGCAGCCGGAGGGGACTCGGACAAGGGAACGAGGTGAGGGAACGAAGGTCGGGCCTAGCGACTGGGCTCTCGGTGTCTCCGGATGAACCCGTTGTGTCGAAGTACAGCACACGGCGCCTTCGGGGTACTTGAGGTCGTCGGATCCGAAGGGAAAGGAATTTTTATGGGATTTGGGAAAGTCCCGCCGGGTCGGCTATGCGAGCGTGCAACAATTGATTTATTGTTTAGACTGTGGAATATTATTTTGTAAATTAATTAATTAAAATGTATCCGCATTTGAGGAAAAAATGGGCGCAAAACCGCCCGCAAAAATGCTCACGTCTGGACTCACCTTTACAATGTGGAATATGCTTAATACATTTTTAAGAACGGCTAATGGGCCGTACATTAAAAATCGTGATCTGTACTTTCGGAGATTTCTGTTCATTCACGGCAATGGTTTTGATCAAGAGAAATGTCATACACGCCGATTGGGAGTACCCATGATTGTTAAGAAAAATGTATCTAGCACATAAAAGTGTAAGGTATTGTGAAAAATGACGTTGAAACGTGTTTTATAAAGTTTTGTCTTATCGGCATCGATATGGGTCGGCCCGTGCCTGATAAGGTAAATCGACCTTAAGAATGCGGGAGCTTGCCCGTATTCTGAGTGCGCTGTCTGCGATGTACCAGACTTACCGATGCTCTCTCCGCTATGCATTCCGTTGAGGTACGTGATTGATTGACTACGCTTCAATTAGTTACTAGAGAAAAATCATGCACTGTAGGAAAAAATAGTACAGAAGTTGTCGACTCCTTTTTCAACAAGGATAGCTCTGTATAAACCGTGTTTACCATTTCCATTACACCCTGTATACTAGACTTACGAAACGCAATCATTATTAGTCCGACACTCTTTCTAACATCTTCGATTCCGATTTTAAACTTAACCTACATCATAGTAGTGTTGTTGAAAACTCAACTCTGCGAGTGCCCAGCTGCGAGGAGCTACCCATCCAGAGCCAACCTACGCAACCACAGCAGGAAGGGACTCCGTCGTACATCGCAGTTTCCGTTGACACGGAAAGGTATTTTGACATGAATACGTCTTAGGGCTGGGGGTCAGTCAAAAATTCGCGTCACATTGTTTTGTAACGCATTCTTTCTCACACTGTTTACATTTGCGGTTCGGTGGGGACCGGTGCTGGACGTCAACTGAGGTCTAATTTGGATTCTGCGGGGTGCGATCGGATAGCAGTCCCCTACCGGACCGACCTCAAAAGGGCCGGTTCGCTCCAGGACGTCTGACGAAAGTTTCCGATCGCGTTCCCGGTCCAGGTGATGAGCGATAAATCCCGAGAGACTACTTGTTACCACTTCTCTTCTTCTCCTTATATTACAGGCATCTCCGCGACATATCCAACAGTGAAGTACCGATCTTTTGGTGCTGATCAGTTGCATCACCTGGGACGTGTTAGGATGCTCCTTGGGAAAGCCTTGCATTTATCAGTTCCTGTGGAACAGACTAATCTTCCTCGGTGACCATTCCAGGTAATTCTCTCATTGATACGATAAAAGGAGAACTGGGCCATTGCAATCTGGATTTGGGCCTTCGGGACCTTTCACTCTTCACTGGTTAATTCCTCAGAAACCAGCGTCTACTGTGAGAATGAAAAAGGGATCTGGGCAAGCAACGGTCAGAGGATCAGTCTCGTTATGTTCTTACTACCGATAGATGCCCCAGCTGTCTGGGCCTCCGCGCCAACCACCGGTACCAAAACGTCCACGTAGGACTCGTTGTCAGTTGAGAGGCCCACATATCTATTTCTTTTTTATTAGAATATTAAAATCTTTATACTTCGCTAAATCCGAGCTGTGATTTCTCCTACTGGGATATCACGCCACCATATTAGATCAGTGTTCGTATTTAGGTCGCAAACGGTGGGAAAAAAGGAGGCGTCGGGTGCGAAATGTTAACGTTAAACAAATTTATTGATAAACAGACATTGATAGTTTATAAATGACCACAATTAAAGCTTTACGAACGTAAGTGATAGAAAGGAAAATGGCGGACGCTACTGTGAGCATACGTGAAGTTGTAGATCCAATCTGAGCGAGAAGATAATTCTAGTTAGTGTATTCGACCCCGGAAGAAGTTGGGTGTTTCGCCGGAGATCATAGAAAATCTGAGACGATAGAAAAGTAGGAAAGAGGTAACATCGGGCCGCTGTCTTATAAAGCGAAATAGTTGACATGCAAGAACCGAATAGGTTAAGTCAGAAAGAGGTCATTTCTTGTAAAGGAAGCGTTTGGCCGAAAAGTAAAGGAACGGGCAATTCCGTATTATGCTAAGCTGAAAAGTGCGGATTATCAAGTGAAAAGAAGATCGAGGAGTTCTAACCAGGAGAAGATTACATATGGTTGTCTCAAATTTTCGCAACATTTTGTTGTTTCGTAGTTCACAATGTATCAAACTATTAACCATAGCAGTAGCGCCCATTTCTTAGGAATTCTCAAGAAATAATCGTTTAAATATTAGTACATACCTTTTAAGAATATGGGTTAACAACAATTCTCGAAGAGACTAATAGCTTAATGAATAAGGCGCTGGATTCTCGGTGGTAGGTTTTCTTTTTTTTCATATATAATTTTATTTTTATTATATTTTTTCATGAAATTGCATACCCACGTACAGAAAAATAGGAATAACTCTAAATTGCTCGTAAAAGATAGAAAGGGAGTATAAAATTACATTTATCACGCTATATTTCATTTAAAATTACATTATTCTTATCTAATACAATTACAAAACATTGTTTTAATTACTTCTATACATTAATCGTTGTCATAATCTTGTTTCTATAGATATCAAGAGACGCGGTAGCGCCCCAGACATGTTTATTTGCATCGACTGTACATGTCTCGACTGTACTCAGGCGTCGACTGAGCATTACTCTCTTTTACTCTAAACATCACTCTAACGGGCATTTAATTTTCTTCGGACGGTCAGTGTTATCGTAAAATGACTTAGAAGCTTATTTAAATCTATATGAATGGGTTTATTGATTTTTCTCCCTTCTTTAAGACCAAAATCACTAGAGTCGATGAAAGCATTCAGACGTTATGGTCAATTAAAGTTTCAAAACCGTCACATAGATCATATTCAATCATCGTCGTCTCCTTCACCTACGAACTTACACGTGGATAATATTTTCATTTACAAACCGACACACTCAAAGCCAAAATGTTTCTCAAGCCGCGTTTTCATGGTGCGACTAGTCTAGGAGTATAAACGATATAAGATGGTAGATCATGATAGACACGAATAGATACGAAACTATTATTGAGTTTTTATATCAATAATGAATTAGGATGATATATTTATTAAAGTTAAGTAATCGCGTAAAATAGAACAAAAAAAATCATTGGAAAGACCTCTGTGTGCAGGTCGTGCAGGTATATGCGGTGTTACGTAACCGGAGCCTGCAGCGACGGTTCTGAATTTCTACGACAAAATTCAGAGTGAGAGATTCGGAAAGAAGAATGACCGTTAGAATCCTGACCGAGGATTCTGTATCTCAAGTATGCTCTTCCCGTATTGACGCCGGAAACGATGCAGAGCGAATGTTGAAAGAATAGCCCGAGCGGCTGGAATATTCTTATCGGGGATTCGTTGCTCTTTCAAAGTGCTTTGCACCCCTAACTGATTCGTACCCTTGTAATCGTACTTTCGGAAAGACTGGATAGAGGGTTTTCAAATGAATGAAATAGCAAGTATAGATTAAGTATAATTAACAACAAAACAATTTGGAATGGATACAAGCCAACGTTGATTAAATACGAATTGAAGATCGAGAGTAACGCGATAGAGGCTAATTCGCGAGGAACGATCTTCTTCGTTAGGAATGAAGTTTAAATTTATGGGTACTTGGGAAAGAAATCTACGTCCTAGGATCGCGGATCTGTCCCGAGTATATCTTCCAATTGTGTGATAACGGACTCCCTAAGGATGTACGGTGGCTGTCGATACCTGAGTCCGATCAGGTCCCATCGCCGAGACAGAGTTCTAACAGTCGGAAAGTCTCGAGGACACGTCTTTACCGAACGGTGGTCAAACGTCTTCCAAGCCCAATTGATGATGTTTTCGGGTGTTTATGTACTGTCAAAAGAGCGTCGGTCGCGGGTGGGGTCGACGGACTTTGGCATAAAGCGTCGCCGTGCGCGGACAAACGCCGGTTGTTGCCCTGTCGATTCTGCAGAATTGCATCTTTGAATCGGCAGCTCTGTCTGAGGTTAGTGAACTGGTGAATTTATAAGGTTTTTGAAAAATAGGGCCCGCTTCTGTAACAGCGGTGACAGATTGAGGTTATACCTACTTACTTATACATGATATTGAAGTCATTAGTTAAAAAAAAAACGCGAGGGAAAATGTAATTTCGTCCCTATTTTAAACAAAGTGAAAAGGAATTCATCGCAATTGAGATTACTAGATAAATATTCTTTTAATTGAGCGATAGGTAAAATGTTGACTTTATATACACATGATAATAGATACTTTATGAAAAAAATTATTTTGCTACAGGACGCTGATTACCATACAAGAAGAAAAAACAGAATTATTGAAAAGAATTCCGAAGGATGACTAAGTTAAAACGTGAACACTTCAGAAATATAGAATTAAGGATACACCTGGAAGGACTGCAACGAAGAGCAATATTAACACTTGTATGCTTAGAGATAGTATTAATAATCAAAGAAAGCATTGATATTCAGTATTGAAACGAGAATTAGTTCAAATATCAATGCTTTCAAGTATTAGAATTGAATTGAATTTATATGAGATACGTTATCGACACTACGACAGTGATATGATATCGATACATTTACTTTGATGCCAAGTATTTGCAGTATTAAGATTACTGGTTTCGTGTTATATTTGTATCATCTCTTTCATTTTTAATGGTATACTATGTATCAATTTTGAAACAACACCATCAATGCAGAAATATTTTTATATTAAAAGGTCATTTAACTATGTACCGCTGGACAAGAGGAGAGGTGAATAAACAAAGTGAAAAGAAATTCATTGCAATTAAGATTATTAGATAAGTATTATTTAACAAATTCATGTGTAGTCATTAAATCTTTAAACATTACAATTTTAAATGTACGTACTAATATCTGCCTCTGTTGGCCCTATACGGTTGCAACCAGTATTGCCGCGGTTGCTGCAGTATTAACAGCTGTGGTTGTTGGGGTTGTTGGGGCTGCTGACGGTGCTGTTGGAACTGCAGCGGCTGTTGCTGTGGCCGCTGCTCAGGCTGCTGTGGTTTCTGCTCGCATTGCCGTGGTTGCATTCTTTGGCCGGCATCAGAGGCCAAAGAATGTATCGGTGGCAGCGGTGGCGGCGACGGCGGTGGTGGCTGCCATGCAGCGCAATTCACAGGATATGGCCTAGAAAGTGAAATTCATATTTTAAAAGAAATAATGAAAAATCGAAGTATATCATTTATCATTTACCCAGTAGTAAAAGGGAAAACTAAAAGGCTTACTTAATGGGGCTAAATTTAGTTTCAAGTATAAACAATGCAAAGGAGAAAATTTGTTACTTTACGATACATAATAACCAGACATACTGTACGACATCCATTACTCTATTTTATGTTCTACAGTTTATATTTTTACAGCAAATAGCATAATATGCTGCAATTAGTTTTATAATCCAGTAAAATTTAACTTGGAATGCTGATTACTATGTTAAGATATAATACAGATCCATTGTCGACTAATATAGATTAGTTGCATTCAGTTATGCAGTAATGTAAATACAACAATTAGGTTATTACCAGGTGTATAAGCTTAAATCCGCTGTTTTTTAGTCAGAAGAACACATGTTTTTTTTCATAGAAAGCGAAAAAATCATTTTTTCAAAGTACTGACCCTCGCTAGCTACACATTTGTCCCATCTCTCGGGCAATTTGTGGATACCACGCCAAAAAAGTTCTTTCTCTTTCGAGGCAAACCACTCATCAAGCCATTGTCGGACGTCTTTGTACGAATCGATGTGTTGCTCAGTGAGCGCGTGGCTCATCGACGAAAACAGGTGGTAGTCGGAAGGGGCCAGGTCTGGTGAATAAGCGGCATGGGGTAGCACCCCCCAGTTGAGTGCCTCCAAGTAGTTCCGGACCATATTTGACGTATGCGATAGTGCGTTGTCGTGGAGGAAAATCAGCTGGTCATGTCTTTGCTGATAATCCGGCCTATTTTCACGCAGAGCACGGTGCAATTTGATCAGT
The DNA here is from genome assembly GCF_000612105.2 of Orussus abietinus. NCBI lineage: Eukaryota > Metazoa > Arthropoda > Insecta > Hymenoptera > Orussidae > Orussus > Orussus abietinus. The sequence continues at coordinate 22,909 of NW_019394452.1, forward strand.
TGTTGGTGGTAGCGGTGGGCATTGACAGTTTCACTAGGTTTCAACAGCTCAAAGTAGACGATACCCTGCTGACCCCACCAAACAACCAGCATCGTCTTCCATCCGAAGCGATTTGGTCTTGAGGACGATTTTGATGGTTGGCCGGGATCAACCTACGATTTCTTGCGTTTGGGATTCTCGAAAACAATATCCACTTTTCATCGTCAGTTACAATCCGATGCAGGAACGACTTTCTTTTTTGTCTGGCGAGTAAGATTTCGCATGTGTTTTGGCGTCGCTTCATTTGCCTATCGGTCAATTCATGCGGCACCCATTTTCCGATCTTTTGAACCTTTCCCATGGCACGTAGGCGCATGGAAATGGCTGGTTGAATAACATCCAATTGTTCGGCAAGCATTTTTTGCGACTGGGTATCGTCCTCGTCCAAAAGAGCCTGCAATTGATGGCCTTCAACCTTCCTGGGCTGATTTTCACGCTTCTTGTCGCTCAGGTCAAAATTGCCGTCTTTGAACCGACAATAACAATCTCTGCACGTTTACGATAAAGCACTGTCGCCATAGGCCTCCACAAGTATTCGATGCGATTCGGCAGCCGATTTCTTCAAATTGAAGCAGAAAAGAAAAACTCCCCGTATATGCTCTTTTTCTAAAAAAAAAAAACGACATGATTATCAAAGGAAAAATGCATGTTGTTGTATGAAATTGCTGATGATGTACACTGATTATTGTTGACAGATGTCAAACTCATACAAAACAAAAGTACGGCGTGTCCATAGTAACTTAATATGCTCAGTAACGCGATCTAGAAGCAAACAGCGGATTTAAGCTTATACATTTGGTATTTTCATTATAACACAAGTCACTCATATCATCGCATAATATAAGACAACTAAACTATTAAAGTACAATACACTATTATTTATAGTAAATCGTTGGATGATAATGAAACATAATCTTGGTAAATTATATCACATCCTATCATTTGCAATAAAATGTAATATGAACTAACTGACTTGATTCTGTATGTTACGTTTAATTAGATGCAGCAAATTACGGTACTTAATGTAAAAATATAAATATTAGAACATAACGGAATAATAATATATGAATACATACTTTGTTGGATTATAATAAAATAAATATCATGTATCCTAAAGTAACAAATTAGTTCCTTCACATTGTTGTATTATACTTTGGCCCCGGAACTGATTTTTTCACCCATTATAGAAATGGCAGTATAAGTTGTTAGGCGGCATTGCACTAAAACAAATTCTAGTAAAAACATTATAATATGTTACGTTACATTCTAGTTTAACCATATATGACTGTCGATACTGTGACGTACAAAATGTATCTATGGATTTACATTATTTTACCTATACATGGCAGTATAAGTCGTTAAGTCATATCGCACCAAAACAAATTCTGGTAAAATTATAGTATGTTACGTTACATTCCAGTTTAACCATATATGACTGTCGAAACTTTGACACTTTGACGTACCTAATTTATCCACGATTTAAATTATTTTACCCGCACAATATTATTATTACATAATATCCTGCAATTGATTTCTTAATGTACGTTGCATTCAATTATATCTCATGAATTTTAATATGGTAGAAAATATAATTATTAATTTAATGCTATACTTTGTATTCTGTCATATATATTAAAGCGTAAGATACATCGGCACATCATGTACAGCACATTAAAAATGAATATGCACAGTAGGATTTATTGCAGAGTACATATAACAATGTTAAAATATAATACAGATAAGCAGAATACAATGTCAATTTAGAAATCGAAGCAGGATATTATGTCATAATATAGGGTAAAGCAGATTGAAAGTACATGTAATAAACAGAGTCCACACCAACAAACTGATATTATTATGTTAGACTATGTTACACATATAAATGAAAATAAGATATATTAAGAAATCATTTGCAGATAATTGTGATATTATGTAGATAAAATGATTTAAATGCACTGTTACGAGGCTACCCGATTTTCCTCAAAATACAGAGGCATTCTATTAAGTATGAGTCAGTTACCGGAAGATAAATATCGAACCCAAAGCAACGACAGTATCGTCCGATTAAACCGAAAAAATAACAACGAGTGGAACAATCATCGAGGAATGTTTTGGCTTATTCGTACGCCTTCCACATCGAACTGCAATCTGGACCAAAACACGGGACCTACCCTTCTGTCAACATAGTGACTACCTCAGCACTTCCGATCAAACTTCTAACAACAAAATCCAGAAACAAAGAAACCGGACCCTATCCTCACGGTCATCTCAAGGATAAGATCTCGTATAAAAGCAGTATCGAAAAGCAGCCGTCACTAGTATAGAAGGGTTTAAGACAGCATACAGAACAGTCTCTGGAGCGAGGCTGAAGCCCTCTGAAGAGCTGACCCTACCGCAGTAACAGTTGTGCGTTTCGGTACTCCGACATCCACGAGCCAACAGTGAGAAGAACGACGGCGCTGCCAATTCCGAACCAGCGGGAGACTCTTAGGAAGCTCCAATCCTAGGGCACGCCCCGGTTTGAAGGCGTTTACGTGCAGTTCATCGCAACCGGCAGGACGTAGGGGAGACGTCACTGGAAATAAAGGCCTCTGCGAAGCCAAGGTACAGGTCCTCTTCGAAGAGTTCCACTCTTCTACTCTTTTACTCTTTTATCACTCTATTTCGAACCCTATTCCAAATTACTAACACGCAATAGAATTCGGTATCTACCTTCCGGTAACAACTATCAAATTCTAACTCTTCAAGTATGAATCGCAACTGATTAACCGCCCTTGCTGAATAAGGCAAAGCGCAACTTGCAAGCAAAGAATCCCGCGTCAGCATTCCGCAACTGATACGCGGACGTATCTCGATTGCACTTCCGAGAGGCGCTAGCGCGCGGCCTACAACGTCCTTGTCTCGACTCGCGACGATCTGCTTAGCGCAGCACATATCTGAACACCTTACCCCCATGGACATTGTACCCCACATATCATAAATAGAACTGTCTCATTCAATACAACACAACGACTTGATTCTCACGAAACCTTAAAATCCTCCTGTGTCATCATTGCAACTTTCCAACACCCTTTGAGGGCCAAAAAACCTATCGATCCCACCAAAGAGGTTGACCTAGCCGCTCGGGTTATCCTCTCCATATCTCTCAAATAATAAACTGGTTATGCGTGGGTACGAGTTAACATCTCTACAAACAGTATACCGCTCGGAGGAATCTACAAAGTTTCCCCAGCCTCGCTAGCCACTCGGCCGCCACGTAACAGGACACATCAATTTATTACGTCACAGTATCGCCAGTCACACGGTTGAATTGGAACGTAACATAGCATTTATAATTGAACGTCAAATATATTAAGTAATCAATTGCAGTGTGTTGTGTAATTGTATGTAGTTAAAATGATTTAAATGCACACAAATTTGTTACAACACATAGACAGTCATATGGCTGGACTGGAATGTAACGTAACGTACTACAATGTTTTTACTAGAAATCATTTTACTGTAATGGCTTTAAAAATTTGTATAATTTAATAACTTTTTGTTTAAATGAAATAATATGAAATAATGGCAAAACATTTTTTGATCACCATCTAGGGTAGTTGTGTTGATAGGCACACTAGTACTGGGACACTTCATCGAATTCCTGTATATAAGAACAAACAACTAATAAAATAGCAGTTCAAGTAAAAATCAAAGACGTGATTAGTATGTTAATGAAATATTTGATCGTAATCGTATTACGTGAAAGACCACGTAGTTAGATAAAGAAACATGCCACACAAAGGCTATCATATGAAAAGAAATTGATTTTTTCAGGGTTAGCATTTTTCAAAGATGGTTCGGAAGAAAATCGAAGAAATTGCGTTAATATTATACAACGATTTTAATAAGAAATAATATTATTGGAAAAAACCAGCTTAACTCTTGCGGATTGGCCATTTTCTACGCTGCTACTGGTGCCATTGAACGCACGTAGCGATAAAGATGCCACGGCGTTGCCAACACAAACATAGACTACATCTCTATCGTCTTCCTAAATCCGGGATTTATTGGATCGGGATACAGTAAATTGCATGTCTGCGTTGTAAGGTTACGTAGGCACCATCAGTATTCTAATCTAGGGACAACCATATTCCGAACATCGGAAGCTAGCCATGGAAATCCGAGTACAGAAACGCGAAACTGTTGCGAAAGGATCCAAAACTAAAATACCTGACACGACAAGTTCATCGGCCAAGGCGACTCCAAAAGTCGTCGATCGATCCGAAGCAAACAATCTGATGACCACGCAGCGCGTCAGCACGACACAGAAGCGCCAACCTCACCTGGGCCCTAGGACCTCCCACAAATTGGAACACCCTGACAATAAAACCAACCTTTAGTCAATGCAGTCGAGTTAGTCCAGTTCGTCTTTTCAAGGTAGTCAATATCGACGTCCGTCGACGATCTCGAGTGGAGCTCCTAGTCGTCGATACTCCATTCCTAGCGGGTCAGAGACCAAGAGGGCCGGACTCCCTGTCGGCCATCTGTCCTGCGAGTCGCAAGTAGTGCCATCCGGTACTCCAGCGATCGCATCGCACTGAGTCCGGGACAGATGGCGGCACTACGACTTCCGTCGGACGGGAAGCTTTTAGGAGGCCTCCAACCCTGGAGCACGCCACGGGATGAAAGTGTCCACGCGCAGTCATCCGACTGGGTCGATCAAAGGAGAGTGTCACCGAATTCGGCCGCTGATTAAGCCAGGTAGAAGATCCTTCGCAAGATTGACTCAGCTTCATTCCATTCTAGTTTACATCTTAACCTCCCATCTCCAATCAAACCAAATGTTAACCATTATCGTGATTTCCATGCCTTATTCCGGTTAACCGAATAGAATAAGATTTCATTAACTTCCTTCGAACAGCTGAGCTCGGAATCTCAGCATCGCGAGATAGATTAGAATCATGCGTACACCGTCTCTCTAACAGCAAAGAATCCCCGCGTCAGCACTCCGGCGTTTAATAACCTACCGCCGTTGGGCGCTATCGCGACACCTGAACCGCCGCGACGCGGAAGTATAACAACCCAGAGAAAATTGCGTCAAGGCACCTCGGGTGCCCCTCCCAGTTGATTATGAACTAAACCACACTGACGAAGAAATACAACAATCATAGGAAACCAGCCTACAATTCCATTCATTCAGATCCTCTTCCAGTCCTCACTTCCATAGATCTCACCAGAGCAGTTGATCTAACCGCTTGGATCAATTTCCTCGCAAGATTAATATATACGTTTCGCGCGAAATTCAGGTAATCCCTGTCAAAATTTCGTCGGCCTCGCATCCACTCGGCCGCCACGTAACAGTATTATTAATACGTAAATTCGATCCTGAGTGGCCCGATCGAAATGTAACCTTTTCGATACGAGAGCTCTATCCGCCGTGAGATTCGCGTCGTACAAGGCATCGCTCCGAAAATGCACACATAGCGTGTGCATATAGTCTGTTACATGGGTGCCGGATATATCCGGCGCTCGTACACACAGGTCATCAGATGGATGCCGGATATATCCGGCACTTGTACACATAGGTTATCAGATGGATGTCGGATATATCCGGCGCTCGTATCGAAAGTGCCAAATTCGGACTTATTAGGTTCGGACACGATAAATCCTGGATTTTGAAAACAATGGGGACGTAGTCATTGATATGCTGTTACGCGAGTGTCAGCAAATCGCGGGAGCGGTACAGTGGCGCCGTAGGTGATTTAGAACATAGAACTTAACTAGGTCCATAGTTTCACTTTTTCTAGTTACTTCCATTCAGTTATCTTTTATGAGAGTTTTGATTTCATCAATAGACATTTATTAAAACAAGAGTGTGGAATACTTGAAACATTTCAATAATTATATATAAGCATAAGAAGAGTATAGAACCATGGAATCAAGCAAATTTTTTGAACATGTCATTAGACAGTATAGTGTTCTGTTATTCTATGGTTCAGTCGATTATCAAATTCGTAACTTCATGTCACGATGGGTACGCAATTCATGCTTTTCAACTGAGTTCGTGTATTAGAAGCATACACGTGACTCTTCTGATCTGCGACCCCAAATATAAGATCGCAATTAACACGCGACATCCGCTATAATCTAAATAATGTCGAATGTTGGTGTTGGAAGTAAGTAATTATGGAAATTTATACGTATCTGTTTGGTAGTCTTAAATTTATTTCATATTTTACAACTATTTATTTACTATCAGACAAATACTGACATACTGTCGGAAAAAAATATTGTAAATTGGTTATCCCGTACGAGGTGTTACATGTTTAAGAATATAAGAATACTTCTAAAGGTGTTATATAATATATACATAATATATAGGCCCACCCTTTAAAAGAAGTGTAAATCTTAACGAACCCTTACAAGGTACCCTAGTGCCCACAGATAGCGCCACCGGAGGAGGGTACGTGNTATAATATATACATAATATATAGGCCCACCCTTTAAAAGAAGTGTAAATCTTAACGAACCCTCACAAAACATATGACATATCGACCAATGGTTAGTAGTATAACAGTGGCGGTTCAGGATACAGTTTCCTGCACCGACATGTTACCGACACCTCGAGAACCCTCGACGGTTCTCGTTCATGCTAACCGCCCGTCGTCGAGCGTGGTATGACGTCATCGGACCCGTTATCGAACCTCGATTTCCGAGAATTTGTCAGGAATTCTCGGAATTAGACTGAAATACCGCAAATTTTCCCCACGCTCGAGGTAGATCACCTTAGCGTCCACAGATGGCGCAACCGGAGGAGGTTACGGATCCGTGCTAAATTGCTTGCTCCGCGCGAACCCCGCAAAACGCCTCGAGTAATGTTTTCGTAATCCCCCTCTCCCCTCGCCCCCGGAAGGTTCTGGAACGTTCTAGAACATTCTACAACGTTCGATCGCGCGCTCGAACGTCGGACGAACCCCCTTCGACCGGAGGGTGAGGCAACGGGTACCCAGAATTCCAAGAATCGGAGATCCGTCCTTGAACGTCATCCGGCTTGGACGATACCCCCCCTCACCCCCGGAAGGGTATTGAACGTTCGAGGATATCGCGGCGAGTCCCGAATTCCAAGAATCGAAGTTTTCCCCCCTTGCATGTGACGTTATACGCAACGGAGACCCGAAAGTCGTCGTCGAGAGCCGCCCCTCTGGAACTTTCGACCGCGCGCTCGAACGTCGGAGAGACCACCATTCGATACGGGGGGGGGGGGGTGCGATGCAACGGGGACGCCTCGCCCTTGCAGTCGCGTACTCGGGTTCTCGGAGTTCCGGTCTAAACGACGCTATTCATTATACGCCGCGATCGCGTCCTCCCCGGTGCTATCGGTCACGTCGAAATTTTCCTACCACCTACTCGAAATTTACAAATGCCGTAGCCCTATTTGACTAAGGGACCGTACCCCTCAGCAAGGTCTATAAATCGTAATAAAGGCCGTATGACCAATACTTTAAATTTCAACGAAGACCCTTATCGTCTTTCTCTCTCCTTCTCTCCAAATTTTACAAAATCACTAAGACTTCTTTGGCACGTCCGTGGTTTATTCAAGAAGAAGGAGCCAAGCCCCCTTTGTTTTTTATTACCCAGCAACACATGCGAGCCGGGCACGCGACATCGGCCTCCTCCCCCACCCGATGATCGATCCGATTGACCGGCGTTTTCAAAAGCTTCGGCCATTGGCCTGTGATGTGCGCCTCGGATCACCCATCGAAACTGGATCTAGGCCATCCGAGGATCGATGGCGAAATCGGCGTATTCACCCCTGATTGGTCGGACCCCCCGCAGGGTCCTCCTCAGCCAGTAACGCCGTGCTTCGTGCCGCCGCCGCATCCCGCGCGCGAGGCACCCGTCTCTCCTTATCGGCCGCTCACCGGCTCCCGGGCGTCCACGTGTCCGCGCTGGAAGACATAACCTCTCCTGTCAACCGGCGTCCCTGACTTCTGGGCCGGTGACAGGTTCTCAGTGGCGGCCGAGGGATTGCGAATGCCGTTTGGGACTCCTCGCCTTCGATCTCCAAGCCGATGTCGACTTCTTTCACCCGGTACCAGCCCGACTTCGGAAGCCCCTTTGAAGTTAGACCCCGGCGACGTCCGCCTCGACCCAACCGTACTACCAGGTAACTTTGGTCCCTAAAACTTTGTATCCTCGGAATTATTATTAATTCAATCTTGTTGGCTTTCCCCACAAATTCTCCTAGATTTCATGTCGGAGGGGTATGGCCCGAAGAGAGAGGAAGGCAGTCGAGAGGTCCCAATACCAATTCCAACCCATTTCACATAGCCCACCTGGCCTTACGTAACATTGACAGGACATGTGGGATCTTTCCTTAGGTAGTGGCTGGTAGCATATATAAGAGGTAAGCAACTCTAAGAGGCCAGGCTCATTCTACGATGGACCTGATTCCCCGTAACGTGAGGAGGCATCGAGCCCACCACGTTACAATCTATAAGAATTACTATTCACATATTTGTCGAGTGGTAATGTACGTTTAGTTACACGTACAGTCTGATTCATTGGAAATTACCGTAACATTTTACTTAACTTTAAATTAGAAACAATTATTATAGAACATCTACTGAAATAGAAATTTATGACCATATATGTATTACTACATATGGTTTTACATTCATCCGGGCGTTACAGTTCAAATAACTATTTATAAGAGTCTTGGGAAGTTCGAACGTCAAATTCAGATGCACTAAATTCGGCTGAACATCGTGGGAAGTTGATATTTGAACGCTGACACGCTAAAGGCATAGGGATGCTGTTTTCACTTTTCACGTCCATATAAATGTATATTTAAATGAACATATTTCGCAACAGATGAAACGGCTACATTTATCATGCTCAAGGCATAGGGATGCTGTTTTTTGCATTTCACGTCCATATAAATGTATATTTTAATGACCATATTTCACGACAGATGAAAACGTATCAATTGTAAGAGAATCGAACACATTTTATCACACTCAAGGCATAACGCACATTGAACTGTCTTCGTGTGTCGGGCGTCCTTCGGCCGGAGGCGAGTCACATTCCCTCCTATACCATTTAAAAGTAAAATAAATTTATTGTTTGGGGCGAATTAGGCCAAACTGAACTGAAATACTCACACTTATTATAGTTTTTGAAACCACAGTACGCCTCCATCGCTACGAAAAACTGCTTCGACTCCTCCGATATTGAGGACGGAAACCACCGGATCCCGTCCTCGTCTTCCCGCCCTTTCGCTGATTACGATGAAAACGGCTGCAATCACCGTCGTCGTCGGCGTGCTGGAGACCCACTCGCTGGGTACTAGCATCGAATTTGTTAATCGCACGTAATGTTCGTTGTTCATTGTCAAACAATGACTGAAACGACTAGAATGTTCTAGAACATTCCAGAACCTTCCGGGGCGCGAGGCGAGAGGGGGATTACGAAAACGTTACTCGAGGCGTTTCGCGGAGTTCGCGCGCGCGCAAGCAACTTAGCACAGCCACGTACCCTCCTCCGGTGGCGCTATCTGTGGGCACTAGGGTACCTTGTAAGGGTTCGTTAAGATTTACACTTCTTTTAAAGGGTGGGCCTATATATTATGTATATATTATATAACACCTTTAGAAGTATTCTTGTATTCTTAAACATGTAACACCTCGTACGGGATAACCAATTTACAATATTTTTTTCCGACAGTATGTCAGTATTTGTCTGATAGTAAATAAATAGTTGTAAAATATGAAATAAAGTTAAGACTACCAGACAGATACGTATAAATTTCCATAATTACTTACTTCCAACACCAACATTCGACATTATTTAGATAATAGCGGATGTCGCGTGTTAATTGCGATCTTATATTTGGGGTCGCAGATCAAAAGAGTCACGTGTATGATTCTAATACACGAACTCAGTTGAAAAGCATGAATTACGTACCCATCGCGACATGAAGTTACGAATTTGATAATCGACTGAACCATAGAACAACAGAACACTATACTATCTAATGACATGTTCAGAAAATTTGCTTGATTCCATGGTTCTTTACTCTTCTTATGCTTATATATAATTATTGAAATGTTTCAAGTATTCCACACTCTTGTTTTAATAAATGTCTATTGATGAAATCAAAACTCTCATAAAAGATAACTGAATGGAAGTAACTAGAAAAAGTGAAACTATGGACCTAGTTAAGTTCTATGTTCTAAATCACCTACGGCGCCAATGTACCGCTCCCGCGATTTGCTGACACTCGCGTAACAGCATATCAATGACTACGTCCCCATTGTTTTCAAAATCCAGGATTTATCGTGCCCGAACCTAATAAGTCCGAATTTGGCACTTTCGATACGAGCGCCGGATATATCCGACATCCATCTGATAACCTATGTGTACAAGTGCCGGATATATCCGGCATCCATCTGATGACCTGTGTGTACGAGCGCCGGATATATCCGGCACCTATGTAAGACTATATGCACACGCTATGTGTGCATTTTCGGAGCGACGCCTCGTACAGCGGGAATCTCACGGCGGATAGAGCTCTCGTACCGAAAGTGTTACATTTCGATCGGGCCACTCAGGATCGAATTTACGTATTAATAGCACTTGTGGAAAATATTTGATACCAATGATGTTGAACATTTCGCACGTATTGCACGAGATGATGAATCACGTTCACAAAAACTATTCTCGCTGAAAGAATTGAGCGACAGACGCAGCAAAGCCTTGAAAGTCAGGAAAGCGCGTGAAATGGAGACTGAAGGACAACGTACGGAGCGGTTTAGTAAAATGAAACTATGTAAGAAATTAAAACAACGAATAATAACAATGCGAATAGTGTCATACATGAAAAGGCTTTAGAAATACAAATTCAGAACGACGATTTCCGTGCAAATAGTAATCAGTCGCTGTCTTTGAAGAATGCAATACCCTCAAACGCAGCCTCGGTGTACAAAAATGTAGCCAAATACATTTGTCTTTACTGAATTAATTACAAAAATAGCTCAAATTGTTCCCTTCCCATGAACAACTCGAATTAATTATTTTTGTCAAATATAGTAGAACATTCATTCATTCCATTAAGGTTATGTGAAAGTGGCATCGAAGAGGTTTTGTTTATAAAACTTTTTTCCCAACTCGGTTTACCGAATAGTTTGAAACTTTACAACGTGAATAGGGAGACTATAAGGAAGATCCTAAAACTCGTGAAATTTCAATTCTTTTCCAATTTGTTTATAGGTATTNAACTCGGTTTACCGAATAGTTTGAGACGATACAACGTGAATAGGGAGACTGTAAGGAAGGTCCTGAAACTCATGAAATTTCAATTCTTTTCAAATTTGTTTATAGGTATTTTAAAAATAGTTTATAAAAAATGAAATTTCACGAGTTTCAGGACCTATCTTAGGGTCTCCATATTCACGTTTTAAAGTATGAAACGATTTGAGACACCCAGTTCGTAGAAAAGTTTTATGAACGATTGAGCTTTCGCATGCCACATTCACATCCCCTTAAAATCCCAGCTAAAATCATTTTGCCAAATGTCACAGTACATTTGGTTTCATGTATGTTGCATGTACGAGATTCTCTGCTTCCTCAAATCGACGACAAATATTAAAACCTGTATCGAAACAAATAAAAAAGTTAATTAAATTTGTAGACAATATTTTATTTGGCGAGCACCCAAGGTATACTCGTAAAATATAATGATTTTGATGCTCGCCAAATAGAATATTGTTTTCAAATTTAGTTTCTAATTTTTGATTTGTTTCGATATAGTTTCTAATATTTGTCTTCAATTTATGGAAACAGAAAATTGTGTACATGCAACATACATGAAACTAAATGTACAGTGACAATTGGCAAAAAAAATGTTAGCTGGGATTTTAATGGAATGAATGCTCTGCTTTATTTGGCGAAAGTAATTGATTTGAGTTTTTCATGGGAAGGGAACAAAATGAGCTATTTTTGTATTTAATTGAACAAAGGTAAATGTATTTGGCTACATTTTTGTACACTGAAAGTGTGTTTGAGGGGATTTCACTTCTTTTTGTAAAACATTCTCTAACCTGAACATTAGGTATTTCCATTTCTACGAAGTTCCAATGTATCTACGGTGTATCTACGGAGCATCTACGGTGTTTCTACAGAGCATCCACGGAGTTCCAAAATTAATGTCGAACAACTGCTGATTGCAATCGTTTGACATTTGAAGGTTATTTGTATGTGTTCATCGTGTGTGAATATAATATTATTATTTTCTTACCTGAATATTAGGTGTTTCCATTTTAGGATCTACGGAGTTCCAAAATTAATGTCAAACAACTGCTGATTGCAGTTGTTTGAAATTTGTAGGTTCTTCTTTAAAATTAATGTCAAATAACTGCTCATTGCACTCGTTTGACATGTTTAGGTTATTTGTTTTCCAAAATAATGTCAAAGAACTGCTCATTGGAGTCGTTTGACATTTTTACATTATTTGTACTCATAAGTACTTGATCGCTGGAGTTTATATTGCAAGTGGTACTGATGTAGTTTCGATACTGAAACGTCTACCTGACCAAAGCAAAATACTATGGTAAAATAACCAAAGGTACTGACAATAACTTATGTACCCTAGCACCACTGGTGACTGACAGACCACAACTGAATGGAACGTCTGATTCGTGTAGTTAGTGCTCGTGCCGCAGGGTACGCTTCAATACGTAGTATGAAAACCGTACGAAAGTCAACCTATCATGGTACGATGACGACGATGATAAACTACAACGATTCTGAGCGCATGTAAAAAATTGAAACTGCCATATATTCGCGTACATACTATCAATCGGAGACCCGTAAATTTTTTAAAACTTGTGATTTTTTGCTTGATTTTTTTAGCTGGTCAAATGCTCATTTCTTTTTTTACGGTAATGGTGGGAGCAGATTCTGATTTCCTCCACTCCTGAAATTTGGATCCTTGGCGTTAAGTACTCGGTAGAGTCTCGCTGAAGCTCAGGTTCGTTTTAATACACATTTCAAGGCTCATCATTCGACACTACGAGGTTCGTGATGTTCAGTAGAAACTTCTAAAAAATATGTTAATACCTACAATATGCAGGAACAAGTAGATCGTGATGTTGTTAAGCCTGTAATCTGTAATGCCGTTCAAGACCACAAACGTGGGAGAAGTCACATCAATTGTTACGTAGACACCCTCCGTACCTTAACATAGGAAGAACCCATTTTCCGATCACCGGAGCTAGCCATGGAAATCCGAATGCGGAAACGCGATTAAGAAACTCTTATGAAAGGATCCAACAAGTTCATCGGCCAATCGGCCCCAAAAGTCATCGATCAACCCGGAGCGAACAACCTGATGACCACGCAAGGTGTTAGCACGACTCAGAAACACCACCCTCATCTAGGCCCTAGGAAACCCCCACCAATTGGAACATCCTGCTAATAAAACCAGCAGTCAGATCGAGACGACATGTCATAAGTCAGTGTCAGTTCTGACGTTACACGTCAGTCTTCAGTCAAGTGTCATATCATCGAACTTCGTCCGAAGCTCCTGGTCCCCGGTACTCCGTTCCTAGCGACTCAGAGACCGAGACCGCCGGACTCCCTGCCAAGGACCACTATCCTGTGAGCTGCAGTAGCGCCATCCGATACTCCAGCGATCCAACCACCGAGTCAGGACCAGACGGCGGCACTGCGACTTCCGCTGGACGGGAGGCTTCTAGAAGACCTCCAACCCTAGGGCACGCCACGGGACGAAGGTGTTCACGCACTGTCATCCGACCGGGTCGATCAAAAGAGACTGTCACCAATTACGACCGCTGAACAAGCCAGGTAGAGGATTCTTCGCAAGCTCGATTCATCCTCACTTTTCATTCTAGTTTATTTATTAACCCTTCATCTTCAACCAAAATCGAATTCTAACCATTATCGCGATTTCCATGCCTTGCTCCGGTTAACCGGATAGATTAAGAATCCATCGACTTCCATTAAACAGCTGAGCCCGAATCTCAGCATCGCGAAATAGAATCACGCGCAGACGGCCATTAAAATAGTAAGAATTCCCGCGTCACCACACTGGCGTCCAGTAACCTGCCGCCGCTAAAGCGCGCTATCGCGACACCCGAACCACCGCGACGCGGAAGTATATTAATCTAGAGAAATTAGGTCAAGGCACCTCGAGTGCCCTTCCAGCTGACTGTAGTTCAGACCTCGCGTACGAATAAATACAAATCTTATAGCCACATAGCCATTCGTTCGCACCCCCTTTTATTCCTCACTCCCCTAGATCCCACCAGAGGAATTGATCTAGCCGCTCGGATCAATCTCCTCACAAACTTAAAATAATCGTTACGCGCATGATTTGGGTAATCTCAATCTGAATTACCCCGGCCTCGCATCCGCTCGGCCGCCCCGTAACCCAATGCAGTCATAAAAAGCTCATTCTTACCCGTTAACGAAAAATCTGAAGTTATCAATCAGAAATGGATAAATTGTGGCAACATTGATACTTTTGGAGTCATTTTTAAGGAACTTTCTGCATAAGAAATGCAAGGTGTATGGAACATTCAACGTCCAAATACAAGTCTGCAAATTCGCCGGGTATGAATTACATACAGATATTGCACAGCGCGGTAAGTATAGCTAATAACGCGTGTGGGCGTCAGGTTTGCAGTTACTATGACGAAAACATAATATTTATTTATGACTCGATTAATGGTAAAGTTTTACATAATCATCATGAAATATATTTTAAAAAGTCATATCCATTTTATAATTTTAATACAGATTGAATAAAATTTCCTACAGTACAAGCATAACCAAATCGTAACGATTGCGGTGTGTTTGCAATCGCTTTCGCTGTTTCTCTTCTTTTCCATATTTCACCAACTGTAGTGAGATGTGAACTAAATGAAATGCGTTTACATTTGACAAAATTTCTCGAAACAAAGTAGTTAGAAACTTTTCCGCGAGAATTATGATCATGTAATCCTTAGGTTCAGAAAAAGGGTCAAATACAATTGCAAACATTTCTGGAAACAATAGCATGTATCGCCAATGGTACAAATTCTTCTATTCAAGAACTGTCTTCCGAGGAAATAAATATAACTCATAACTGTGATGTACGCAGAGTAAATAAACATAATGAGTCATTAATATTTATTATTTATTCTGTTAAACATAAATCAGTAAAATGTCAAACCGGTGTCCAATTTTGTTGCGATAGCGTCAACGAAAAAGATTATTCTATAACGTTAACATAAAAGAAAATCGTTTAAATTAGCGCAAGGCATATGATAATGATGCTGAACATGTACGTATGCAAAATCTTAAATGTTATATAATTAATCGAAAAAATGAACTATTGGAAAAACTTAACAAAAATGCGAATGATGTAAAGATCAGACATAAAAAGGCGTGCCACTTGCCAAAAGAGACGGGTTCAAGAAACAATTCGTAACGAATCTTATTATTACAAATACAAACAAAAGGTTTTAACAAACTCGGGAATACATTGTGCTAAAAAGTATGTAATAAGTATCTCTGAATAAACACAGCATCAAATTACATAAAAATACTACACAGTACAGAAAAATTTGTCAGGAATCTTACGAAAGGTATGCGATTAGATTCAGCAACAAAAAATCGAATGGAAGCTGAACGTGTTATATAACAGTGTTTTTATATTAGAAGAAAATATATAAATGATATGAAAAGAGCGTTAAAGCAACTTAAAATAAAAGCTGAATTTTTATTAACGCGATTTAAGGAATGTTCCGATTTCAATGTGGAAAGTATAGCAATTGCATTATGTGGTGACGAAAGAAAACCCACAGCTACGTCTGAACCATATTATGCAGAAACTGCTTATGAATATCCCTTGCAATTCTCAGAGCGAATTCAACTAAATGAAAACGCCCAAGCAGTCAATATTCTATTATTACAAAAAGATAAACATAGGAGCAAAACTTTCATGGGCATATGCACCATTATGTAAATTAGTAAACAGTCAAATGATAGAAAAGTATAAAACGTTTCTTGAAGATGAACACAGTTGTTCATTAAGAAGCGCGAGGAGAATTCTGACATATATCAGTAGGTGTAATTGTCAACATTATTTTAACAGGTCAGGCCACAATCACATTTATTATATGGATGTTGGTAATTCCAAATCAGTTTATTTCTGTGGAATTTTTATCGCTACATTTTCCAACTGTACGTTATATAAAAAGATTGTTTGATACAACTTTAGCATTTAATAATAAAGTAATAATGCTTGATAAAGCTTTAAACACTACGAATTTAGAAACGTTAAAAGTCATTACACATAATACGCAAGTGTTGCAAACAGTTCGGGACAAATAATACAGATGTAACAGTTAAGTATTTACAGACCTTTCAGGCGTTTACAAAACGAGCAATAAAGCGCGACGATACGTTTGTATATCATGCATACAACTTCGTTTCAAAAGGGACGTCACTTGTATTTTGAGGATGGGAAATAAAATTACTAATATATTTTGGTGAAACTTACTGAAATATACTGAAACTGAAGGTACACCAAGCGATTATGTTTGTCATTATTGTCTTACCAAATTTCGCACGAATAAATTACTACTAACGTGTATCTTGAATAAGCTTATTTTCAAAGACGTGCACAATGAGATATTGGAACTATATAACTACGAACAAATTTAAATTCAAAGGGCAAAAGAGTCTCAAACCGTTCAAAAAATGTGCATAGTTAGTATAAAGAATTTACCTCATAGAGAAATGGTGAATAAAGTAAAAAGTAGAACATTTAATTCACCTTTGCCCATAGAGGAAACTTAAAAAGATTTGCCCTCGAGCTGATCTACTTAATCTTCAGCATGAGTTATATATTTGTTGCACACGTGCATCGCCGACCCTCGCGAAATGTTTCCCAGAACCCATAAAAATTCCTTTCCTTTCATGCCCGACGACCTCAAGTGCCCCGAAGGCGCCGTGTGCTGCAGTCTCACCCAACGGGTACAGCGACGGCGCTCATTCGGAAGCGCCGAGGGTCCCGTCGCCGGGCCCGACCCCCGCTCCCTGTCCTTCACTGCCATGGCCGAGTCCCATCCGGCCGCCCTTGCCCTTGGGGCCTACCCGGCTCCTGCCGGCGAGTTGAGCGCCCCGGGGACGTCAGCCGGCGCACGTAACCCTCTTAACCCATGCCCTGGCGCGCCAGGTCCGCTCGCCTGGCGCTCGCCCCGTGCAATGGAGTAAAAACGGGAAAAAGCAATTCAAGAAGACTCCCCGATCGCGGGATTCGTGTCCCACACGATCCAAATACCGCGATCGGACGCGAGACCCCCGTCTTCTCCCTTCGCTTCCCCGGCCGTCCCAAGCCGCGGCCGGTGTGGGGGGGGGGGGGACTAAGGACGCGGATTAGGCCTCGGCGCTACCCCTTACTCGCCCCTCTGACTTTTTCGTACCCCGTCCCCCATTATCCTCCGATTCCGCGAGGGCCAAGCGACGGCAGGATTAACCGGGCGGTGAGGCTAAACCGGGGCCGTAGCGCCCGTCGCCGGGACTCGTCCCGGCGCCTCTACGCCACCCCGGAAAAATCCTGCGGGGCGCGCCACTTTGAAGCAAGAAAACCTGGCGTAGCCTCGCCAAAAAATGTTTAGACGAAGAGGTCCCAGTAAGAGGCGGCGTTAGAATAGAATACCATTAAGGATTTTGAATATAAATACGGGTCCTCCGGGACCCGGAAATCAGTCGACTGTACCCGGACCGTCACACACGGCCGGAGGAACGAGATTCCGAAAATATAACTTTTCTTTGTCTCGAAAATCGTCGTCTGTCCGACCCCACCTCTACCCGGACTCTCGGTACGAGCGTGCTCCACGGCCCGCTTGCGCCTCGAGGCATTCGCGGTGTGACGGGCCTCGCGCTGCGCTACGCGGACCCTCGCTCCGCAGCGTGACGCGCCCCGCGCTCTGCTCCGCGGACCATCGCTCTGTGGCAGGACGCGCCTCGCGCTCCGATCTGTGGGCCCTTGCTCCGCAGCGCAACACGCCTCGCGTTCCGCTCTGCGGAGCTTTACTCCGCAGAGGGACGCGCCCTTGCCCTGTTCCGCAGCCACGCGCGTCTCGACGGGCTCTAACACACCGCCTAGCGGGGCTCTGCCCGCGGCGCCTCGTCCCGCAGCCCAGGGTAACACGGAGCCGACGCAGCCCCTGCCGATACGCGCGCCCCCGCGCCGCGAACGGGAAGGACGCGGAACAGCGCCGGCCCGCGCCCGAAGACGCATCGTCACGAATGTCAGGAAGGTTGAGCATCCCACGCCGACCGCCACCCCCGCCGCCTCCACAGTCCCGGTCGCCACCCCCCGCCGTCACCCAGGACTCCGCGGGGCACGTCGGAGGCCCGGCCATCACCACCTTCGCCACCCCCCCCCCCCCCCCGACCGGCTGATCGCCTGGACCGGGGCCGAGGGGTGGTTCTCCCCGGCAGCCGCGATGGTCTTCGCGAACCCTGCGGACCGCCATAGGGCCCTCGACCCGTTAATCGCGGAGGTGGTCAGCCGAAGTCGAGGACGCCGCCGCGGTCGCTCCCGCCGCGGTCTCGCTGCTGCCGCCAACGTCGCCGGTCGCACAGTCGCCCACCACCGCCGCCGGCGTGAGGCCCACCCGGGGCTCGCCCTGCCCTCCCATTTCGGGTAAGGGAATCCTGGAGCTCGCCGCCTGTACCGCCCCCGGTGCTCCGTCCCCCCGGGAGGCCCCGGCGAGGCCGCTGACAGGTCGGCGCCCCGTTCTCGCGACCCACCGCCGGTTACGACCAGCCAAGCTAACCGCCGGCTATCTGGCTGACCTCACCGCCGCCGAGGTTCCCCCCGGATCCGCCAAGCTCGCCCGGTGACTCGAAGAGCTCTTCGGGCCGTCGCGGGGAGCGTGCCTCCCCCCCCCCCCACCAAAGCCCACGGGAGACGGGGAGTGGACCGGCATGGCTGTCCTGGCGAACCTCGTCCTCGGGGTCTGCGTCTGGTGACTTCGAGCCCTGCTTCGGAGGGTATACTCCGGTCGTCCGTACACCCTCGATCTCCAGGAGTACCCCACGGTACCGTCCTTCGACCTGATCGCGACGCGAGTGACGCGAGCGCGCCCCTCGCCCTACTCACCTCCACGACGCCACGGGTAACAAGAGAGAAGAACCGCCAGTGCCGCGAGGACGATTACCGCGACGGCCGTGCGGGCCGACCGCGAGGACATATTCTTGTTAGTGGAATACCTACAATGTCGAATGTGGTATGGGAACAAGTTGATTTCAAGAAAGTGTTCGAAGCTTTGATGTGCTTAAAAAAGAACAATCCGTTGTATGCGGAAATAATTATGCCAGCATCTCCTGATATGCTATTAAGTAAAGGTATACAGGAAGTTGAATTTCAAGTAGAAGAATAAGCGGTTCTGGATGATGACCGTGTTGATATTCGAGGAAGAAACGGAGCAAAATAAAGCACAATAGTTCTCCTGTGAAACTTGGTAAAAGACTGACTTTATTAGCGTAGAATGAGATGTGCATACTTGGGCGAAGAGTATTAAGAAATGTCCATAGATGGCGCAGCATGTATCGATTCTTAAAATTTTTAGATATGCGATTTCTACAGACAGTGAATGTAAAGTTGAATCTCTTGATATCAAAATTGACAAAGAAATCCAAATGGCACTGTTAACCTTAATTTCGCAATCGGACTTTTACTATGAACATTTTATAATTTACCCTATGCACAGTGAGAAGGAGAATAAAACAGCAACGGAGCTTTATCAGATGTTAAAAGTTCATGCTATGCCCCTTGACAATCGTAATAAGTCTCTAGATTTGAAATGTTTCCCAAACTTGTACCCGTATGGCGTTAGTAAACAACATGAAGAAAGACCAGTTCGGCTCGCAGATTTTGAATTTATAAAATCAGAATTGATGTCAAAACATGTGGAATTTTGTTTGAATCATCAATACTTGTTTTACTTATTAAATGATAACAACATTCGCCAGTTAGAAAGTACTATATTTCATAAAATGAATGCAACCAATGTTCGGGAACGATATTCAGCTTCCAAATATTTAAAACAATTATTTAAAGGCGTACTTGAACAAAATTTAAGTACTATATATGCAAGGCTTCGCAACATGGAGCAACTTTGGAAAAAAAAAAGATGCGACTTAAACTGCATGATCCATCATTATGAACCTGTAACATGGTTTCTTACTTTGAGTCCTAGTGAATGGTTATGGTCAGATTGAACAGAATATCTTCGCGATGTAAATCCAACATTGACACATATGTCTCCAAGTAAACTCATAGCTGCAGACCCGATATAAACTTCGAGATTCATGGACAATAAATTTCGAGCAATGTTAGATTTTATATATTCGAAAGATAATCCCATAGGCAAAGTGACACATTACTTTTGGAGACGTGAATATCAAGGAAGAGGAACTCAACATTTCCACCTTTTTATTTGGGTTAAAGATGCTCCTACACTGGGAGAATCTTCAGCGGAACATGTTTCACCGACACTGTATCGACGAGTTTATGCGCATCAGAGACATACGTATAACAGTTATTGTTTGAGAACCAAGAAACTGAAAAATCGCACATTTAAAACTTGTCGATTTGGATTCCCTCATCCTGTACCTGTAGAGAAAGGACATAAAAGGAGCTGGGCTAGGGACAATTAACGTCAGACGTCCGTCTTCGGCAGAGGCTGCGTCCGAACTGCTCGTTCGGCCTAACGTCTTTATTTTTTTGTCGGTTGCGCCTTTTTGTGGCCGTCGAAGTGCGGCGTAGTTTCGCCGATTTCTGAGTGACAAACTCGGAGGACAGGCGTGACCAAAACTCGGGCTACATTCCATGTCGCTTACAATTCGGCCATCCTGACCCGTTAATCGCCCTCGATTAAAATACTATGTCTTACGTCCGTAAGAAAAATGCTTGTAGTAATTAAAGTATATAGTTATAACTTCACGAGACCTCGTACCATCCTGGGAATTTTTGACTTTCTCAGCGTTCTCACGGTGTGCATTTGGCCGCCAAATGTTGTTTGCCTTCGTGCGAAGGAACCGAACTTCCGCGAAGGGTTGGGTAAACAAGACCATACAAAATACTCTCGGACGGTACGTGATCTTACAAAGGCATGGCCAGGCCGTACTCGACCTGGCTACCCTTTTGCTGCCCTCGCTGCCGAGGTCGTGGGAAGTGACATTTCTGGGCATCTCCGCCAACGAACCAATCATGTAAAGCTTAGAAAAATGTGTATCCTTTCCACAACGCGGCAACATATTCTGAGGCACCGCGAGTCCTTGCGTGACTCCAAAAACGACACTGATTTTTACACCGAACGACGGAAGTTCTCGATTATCAAGTAGAACAACGTAACGCGAAGCTGCATCCCTCCGTACGCTTTATCCCAGTAGAAGTCTGGTTTAAAAACAATTAATCAGAAGTACTAGGAGCTGTTCGCCTTCTAGCGTGCATTGCAAAGAACTTTGCATTAAGCTTATGTTACGCTGGAATCACAAAAGGCACGCAACTCCAACGATCCGGCCCGATATGATAATTTCGGCTATCACGTCTCGGAAGAATATAAGCACTACGCCCTGCGCGGCAAAACGAAACAAAAGGCCTATTGGCTTTGCAGGGTCAGCAAAAATACTGAAGGTGCGGCTCAATGGTAAAGCGGGCCATTAAAATAAAATAACTCTTATTCTTTGGAGGCTAACCAGGGACGCATATTTGACGCCGCCCAAGTTCCCTGATACGGGATTTGTGAAACATTAAACCCGTCGATGTCTTTGATGATGTAACAGTCGTTTCTCAGTACTTTGGCCACTTCGCATGGACCCTTATATTTCGGGACCAATTTAGGCGAGTTACCGGAGTGTTCGAAGTTTCGTATCATTACTCTGTCTCCGGGCTGATAGACAGTCGCTAGTTTTCGGTGCTTGTCCTAATTCCGCTTATTCGCATCGGCCTGCTTTTCGATTCACTTGAACGCTTGGTCACGACTTAAGGCTAGATTTCAGTCGGTCGGGCACTTTCCGGAGGCCTCTAACGCATTTCTAGGGTTTTCGCGACTTGACCACGATGCGGCACTGTGCAGAAGTACACTCGGCGTCTCACCCGTCGATTTGCTTATAGTATTATTGCAAACGTATTCTACGAGCTTCGCGATGATCGGGAGGATTGTGCGATTGGTCTATTCGGCTTGGCCGTTGGCTTGCAGGGATGCGGTCGCGATCTTAACATGAGCTATGCCTTGGTCTAACATAACATTTTCAAATTCGCGTGCCGTAAAGCAGCTACCTCTGTCTGAGAAAATTCTGAGCGCCCTATTGCATGTTGCAAAGTAGGCTTTCAGATGTTTAATCGCTTCCGCAGAACTCGTACTTTTAGTCGCGTATAATTAAATGTATTTCGCAAACCCGTCGTTCACCAAGAAAATATGTCGTTTTCGTACCGACGATAGTTTCGACATTGGTCCTAAATGGTCGATGTGGAACGGGGCAAAGGGCTTGCAACCCTTTTCGATCTCGTGTAACATGTCCTCCTGCTTTTCCGAGCCCGGGCAAAAGGCGATGCATTTTAAACAATTTCGGATGTGTTCCTTTGCTTTCTGCGGGAACCAATAGCTGCGTAATATGTTCACCACGGTTTTGTCCACGCCGACATGGTCAATCTCGTCATGGTACTTATACAGAATGCTATGCTCTAGCGTCATCGGAACATAAAATAAAGCACGCTCTTTATCCTTACGGTAGACCAGGCCGTCTATCATTTCAAAAAACTTATCTTCCGTTCGCTCCAGTCTTTCTCGTAACTCGACTATTTTCGGGTGGCGATCTTAAGGCTAAATTTCGATCAAACGAATTGTCGCGCACAACTAAAATTTGTCTGCTGAGAGCATCCACGTGTCCCATTTTGGAGCTCGATCGGTGTTCAATAGTATTGTCGTAATTTTGCAATTCTAATGTCCATCGTGCAATTCTGGGATTCTTGCTCTTCTTGTATCCTTCTTGCTTAAGGTCAGGCTGAGTGCTTGACAATTGGTAACTATTTTAAAACGGATCCCCAGTAGGTAAATCCGGAAGCGTCTAAGGGGGTAAACAATGGCTAATGTTTCGAGGTCGAAACTATGGTACTTGGACTCGTACTCGGTAGTCGCTTAGAGAAATAAAATGTGGGGTGAAGCTTATGATCGGTTTTCTTTTGCAACAATATCGTGCCGAATCCTATGGCGCTTGCGTCGCAGTGTAACTCGATTTCATCCCTCGGGGAATAAATGCTCAAAACGGGAGCTTGGACTAACGCATGTTTCAGTGATTCAAACGCCTGCATTTCCTCTGGTCCAAACTTAAATTCGCTGCTCTTTTTCAAGAGGTTGTAAAGCGGTTCAGCAATCATGGAGAAGCCTTCGATGAACCTACGGAAATAAGACGCGAGTCCTAAATAACTTTGGACATCCCTCACGGTCCGCAGCACGGGAAACTGCTTAACATCATTGACACCGCGCTCGGTGGGACGGATACCTTCGTCCGTCACCCTATAACCCAGGTACTCAATTTCTGTTTGCAAGAATTTGCACTTGTCTAGCCTCAGTTGTAGTCGATTTCCCACGCAAAGGTGGAAAACCTTCTCCAACACCTGAAAATGGTGCTCTATTGTCACCGCGTCTACTAGGAAATCATTCAAATACATAGCCGCATCTCCTGTGTTAATCGAGTCCTTAAATACTTGTGCTATATAACGTTGGAATTTTAGGGGTCCGCCCTTTAGTCCGAATGGCATCTTGAGGCATTCTAACTAACCCAGTGGCGTCACGAAAGACGTGTACTTTATAGAATCGGGATGTATTTGAATATGAAAAAATCCATCTTTCAAGAACAAAGAGATGAAATATTTTTTCCCTCCCAAGAAATCCAATTGATCTTCGATCAGGGGTAAGGGAAAGTTGTCTCGCGCAGTGATCTTATTAAGGGTTCAGAAATCGATACACATCCGATATTCGCCATTCTTTTCCTTTGTCAACACAATCGGCGAGTCATACTCGGAGGTGCTTTCTCTAATCGCGTCCTTCCATATTAGTTCGACTAGAATGTTTTTTAGCTTTTCTTTTTCCATATGTGACAACCTACGTGGAGAATAATGTAACGGTTTGTCGTCAGCTACCAAAAACTTCATAACGTTCTCTACATACGGGACTTCGGGTCTCGCCAGTTTTAAGTATTTTTTCTCAAATAACCGACGCGTTCGTTCTCGAAGTTCGGGAGGGAAGTTTTTGTTTATGTTAATTTGGTGGACCGGGCTGTCATTGACTGAAACCGTCTCAATGTTCATAATTTCACTGACTCCCTCGTCAATTTTGAGCATAATCATCACTAGCTTCATAAAGCCTCTACCCAAAACCAATGAGTTCCGCATCGTTCCGTCGGTTACTACTTTAAGGTCTACACTATATGGGGTGTACGCGAGAGTGACCGTCGCATCCGCATGACCTAGTATATTCATGTCACTGTTATTTATTCCCGAAAATTTACGGTTAGCCGGCGCTTCTACAACAAATTCGCGGGTATCACGCTGTTCTTTACAAAACTAATTGGGCTGTTCGAATCGATGAGGGCATCTACTTTAAAAATGGGGCCATCGCGACTGTCGCCCATCGACAACGTTATCGTCAGATGGAACTCGTCCTCTTCCGCTAAATTCGGGGCTACGTAGCCGACATCTCGGGGCGCCGTGCACTGCTCGATTTTATGTTCAAGACTTCTGCACCCGAAACAGGAACTCCGTTCTCTTCGCTGCCGCTTGCATTCCGCTGCGTAATGCCCAAATCCGTTGCAATTGTAGCATCTTGACTGCTTCGCATTCTTAGGGCCTGTTGACTCCCGATGTTCCTTCTTTGCGATCTCCTACTTGACCGGCGGCGCGGTGGTTTCGCGACGGGCAGCGCACTTCTGCCGCTTCTCCTATTCGTCCAGCCGTATTGTCGAAAAGGCCTTTAGCAGGAATTCAGGATCCGGATAACACTGAGTTTACGACAGCGTCTTAAGGTTCTCGTTCGGAATGCCTTCCACAATATACTTGACAACCTCTCCTTCCGAAATTGGCACCCTGTTTCCTAGTACTATTTTATCGTGCACATAATCAGCGAAAGTTTCGTCTGTCTTCCACATCCGGCGTTCGAATTCGCGGCGTAAGCTTAACGTATTCCGAACATTCCTATCAATTCACCGAACAACTCGTCGACCGTCAAATCTACACAATCGGGTTTCAAATGGTACCACTTCAACGTCTTGTCTTTTCATTTGTGGCACACCAAGACCTTTGCCGTCAGATCGCTGAGGCTGTACGTTTGAACTAATTCTCTAACTTGTTTCTCCTAAGCCTCGATATCATAGTTGCTGCCGTCATAATCACTAATCATATCTTTAATTTCGGTGCAGTTCGGGCGCGTCTTCGCGGCCCAATGGCTATTCGGCTGATGGGGAGTTCCGAGACGCGCATTTTTCAGTTCTCTCCTTAACAGCTAGATCTCCCGTTCGGCCAATTCCCGTTCCCGCCGCATTAATTCCAATTCGGTAAGGGGCCTATCCCTTAACTGACCCGAGGTTCGGCACTATTTCTCGCTGTGCCGGCCTTGCCTGGCCGTTCGCAACTTCCCGATTCCGAGACGGAACTCTTCCTCGGACACGCCAGCTTCTAACAGCCGCGTCACTAGTTCGGTTTTCGATCCGGACACCGACAGCCCCTTTTCACGTAATAAATTCTTTCACCCAACGCTCGTACGCGCACTCATCGTGGTCAAAGTTCGTAAAATCTGTCCACACTAACTAATCTCGCAACCACTTAATTCCGTAATAAACGATCGTTCACAACTTGAATCGCTCAGCCATAATTTGCTAATTTGCGTACCGAGTCCACGATTCCACTTCTGAGATTTGTAGAGAGAGGACATAAGAGGAGCTGGGCTAGGGACAGTTAACGTCAGACGTTCGTCTTCGGCAGAGGATGCGGCCGAACTGCTCGTTCGGCCTAACGTCTTTATTTTTTTGTCTATAGCGCCTTTTTGTAGCCGCCGAAGTGCGGCGTAGTTTCGCCCATCTCTAACAAGGAAGGTACCTGAGGTGTCCCCCTCCAATTATGTTCATTTCTAAATATGTTATAGAGAACTAAAATCTAAGGGTCCCGTGTTTTTTTGTATCGGCGGATAAACACTTTTAGGGAGTGAAATCAGGCTTCAAAGTTGGCCGTGCAAGGGGGTGAGTTGGCTGTTTCATATAGAAGCACTCGATCGATTTTCATGAAACAACCGTCAAAATGTAGGGAATGAAGAATTATAAAACATGCATTCGGAATTTTTCGAAAAAATTCATTTTTAAGGGGTGAGCCACCCCTTTGAATACTTCTTTTACCCCTTACGCGAGCGGTAATTGTTCTATCCAAATGAAACTTGGTTAATTTATAGACCAGACAATATAACAAAAGTTTCATTTGGATAGACTGCTCGCGTAAGGGGTAAAAGAAGTATTCAAAGGGGTGGCTCACCCCTTACAAATGAATTTTTTCGAAAAATTCCAAATGCATGTTTCATAATTCTTCATTCCGTACATTTTGACGGTTGTTTCGTGAAAATCGGTCGAGTGCTTCTATATGAAACAGCCTACTCACCCCCTTGCACGGCCAACTTTGAAGCCTGATTTCACTCCCTAAAAGTGTATATCCGCCGATAAAAAAAACACGGGTCCCTTAGATTTTAGTCCTCTATAACATATTTAAAAATGAACAAAATCGGAGGGGGACACCTCAGGTACCTTCCTTGTAAGTGACAAGTTCGAAGGACAGGCGCGACCAAAACTCGGGCTACATTCCATGTCGCTTACATACCAAAGGTATTAACAGTGCGAGATGTCACCGCCGTGGTTGGGAGACAAAAATTAAAAGCTAAAAGCAGGCTGTACGATCTTCCGCGTAATCAACAGAAAACAAACATTAATGATTATAACCTTATTATCCTGACGGCTTCGGAAGGTAACATGGATATACAATTCGTTGGAGAAAAAACTACGTTATTCAACTGGTACTGCACTAAGTACATTTCGAAATCTGGAAAAAGTTATGTTGTTGAAACTTTTGAACTAATAAATTCCACAAAGTCGTTAATCGGTTAATTGTGGAATGTGGCTCAACGTACACTGAGTAACAGGGAGTGTGGTGCCCTTGAAGCCGCGGATACTCTTCTAGGAAATTCGCTGCATGGTACCGATCTAGCAACGACAATTATATGGTTGGATGTTAATATCTTTAGAAATAGAAAAGTAAAACCACGTAAAGAATTGGAAGGCATGAATCCCGAGTCGACTGATATTTTTTATAATAACCTCATTGATTATTATCCAAATAGACTTGATAAATTAAGTTACCTAAATTTATATGATTTTGCTAAGTGGTACGATATTGTGATAGTAAAACCTAAAGGAAAAAATGTGGAATATTTTAAATATATAAATAATCTGTACATCAGAAAGCATATGTGTGGATACCTTACTAATCACTATAAGAATGATGTTAATACAAAACCATAAAATTTTCTTTGCACTGTTATTATTGTTTCAACCTTGGAGGAATACAGATGAGCTTAAAAACAACTGCGATACGTATGCAGAATCATTTATATTGGTGCAAACGCAACTTGAACAAGCTTTCGAATATCATGAGCGTTTAGAGGAAATACAAAAAGCTATGGTGTACGGAAAATTGATGATAGAGAATCAACTAAAAGAAATTGAGGAAAAGGGAGAAGTTGATAATGAACCAGGAACATTCTTCTTGGATGTGACCCTATGGAAGCTGATGAAGCAATGAAGGGCTTTAAAAATATTGGCGATCAGCAGGATGTAGTTTATGTAATGCATATGATCACGGAACTAAATTGTAATCAAAAAAGAATATTCAACAAACTAGTTAAAGTTATAAATTCCGAAGATGAGACGCTTAGGTTATATGTAATTGGTGAAGGCGGTATAAGTAAGAGATTTTTTTAATAAAAACTATTACGTGTTGCTTGAAACAAACTCTCGGCAAAGCCCAGGCGGTGACCGCGCCTACGGGAATAGCAGCATTTAGTATCGACGGTTTAACAATACATAGAGTAACGGTATGCAGTTTGATCCGTGCCTGTGCACCGAAAAACTGCATCCTTCGAGGGTTCGAGCCTCACGATTCCTGAGACCGAAATTAATTTAAATTCTAATATGTAAAATAGAAAGAGACTGGCGAGAGAGCGAGGAGAGCGTTCACGAACGATCAGTTGAGCGCGTAAATATTATGGCGAGTCGGGAGGCCTGTCGACCGAATCTGGATTTAGCGAGTTTTTCTATCGTTGGGGCCTTTGCTTCCGCACCGTTTCGCACGAATTGGCGATTTAAATTTCTCGGAAAATTATTCACTGTCCCGGATTGCTTTAAATTAAATCAGGTGCAATCCCAATTCTACTATCGTGTTTCCGGTTTTTCTGTTGACGGATGTAGGGAAGGGAAGGATGGAATTTGATTTTCAGTGGAAACGGCTTATCCCGATATCGGTGCGTTCTGCAGCTTCATCATAGAATCATCAGGATTTGGAATAATGGAATTTCAGGTTTTAGGATAGATTTAGCCTTTTGGGAGTTTAGGGAAGTTAGTCCCTACGCAGTGCCCTAAGTCTACCGATCTTCCGTTTTAGACGATCCGCGCGCCGAAATCTATTTCTAGCTCAGGGCTAGTTGACCCTAAGGGAACAAACTTGAGGTTCCTTTTTGAACCTTGATGTTAGAATACTACTCGGCCTATGGGATGGGCTGATCAGCCTAAACGAAATCTGCCTTTACTCAATGAGTTTTGATGCTTGGGCCGCGGACTAATTGGTTCCGCGAATCTATGCTTCTTCCCGGAGTTATGCTCTACGGGGTTTAGTATCACTTATTCTAAGTTACTTAGCCTCGGAGATCGGCTAGAAAAAGGTATAGTTTTTGGGAGACAAAGGGGGCTCGAGAGTCGGGGAAGTCCGAGACCGAGAAAGGGAGCGGATAGGGAATATTTAAAAGGATGAATTGTCGGAATTGAAGGATACGAGAGGGGACGGCATGCCCGACTCGTTGGAGAAGGTACCTGGAAGAAGATACTTATCCTTTCGCATAAACATCCAATTGCTCGTACTCGATTGTACCGATCGGTACCGCGTCTGAAATCCAAGAGAGCACCTTTTCGGTGCTCCGCAATCACGAAATCGCAATCCCCATTCGCGGCCTCCCTACTCTTTTTCCTAGGTCGCCGCGCATGCCCGAACGGTTTCCGAAATAATCCTCTCTGCACAGGGGCTCGCATTCAACACCTGACCCGTTACAATAGGCTATTTAAATTGCCTGCTGAACACGGAAAGACTCCTAAATATACAGAACTATCCGGCATAGTTTTAAAAACTGCACGAGAACAATTAAAAAATGTTGCATTAATAGTTATCAATGAAGTCTCCATGATTTCGAATGTCACTTTAATGTACATACATTTTCGGTTGTCAGAAATATTTGGTACATTACATGTTGATGATGGTTGGTTTAGTAAGAAGCACGTTATTCTTTTCGGTGATTTGCTTCAACTACCACCTGTGCATGAAGAACCAACATTTATAAAACTATCCAAACGTAAGGCCGAAACATTGTTAGGATCACTAGAATGCATTCATGCTTGAGCCACTTTATTTCAGTATGACGAATTAAGAATTAACATGCGTCAAAAAAATGACGGTTCTTATCGTGAATTACTTTCGAGAATACGCATTGGACTCGTGTCTGTTGAACATTCCAAAATGTTAGAATCCCGGAAAATTAGTTCCAGTTCTACCGAGTGTAATAGTAGAGTGCGAGAACTATGTGATTACATTGATAAATTACCACCTGATACTGTATGCTTATTTTCCACTTGACAAATGTGTGACGTTCTCAATCAAGTTATATTAAATCGAATAGCAGCTGAAGAAATAAAATTGGTAGCACATGATGCTACAGATTGTCGTTTCTATTTTAAGAAACGGGTGTCCAAGATATTAAACAAAGATGAGGAAAACACCTCCAGAACAGCTGGCCTAACGAAAGTGATTTCTTTTAAAATTGGAGCAAATGTTATGATCAAGCGCAACATTGATGTAACACTGGGTCTCGTCAATGGCACTATCGGGACTAGCGTGTCCTTTTCTCGATCTCTTGATAATGATGATATATATAAAGTGAAGATAATTTTATTTAATGAATGGGTGCATGAGATCGAACGCGTAAGAGTTAAATTTGAAGTTATGGATAGAGCGTACGTTATTCGGAAATAGTTTCCTTATACCTCAGCTATGCTATTACTATTCACAAAAGCCAAGGGTTGAGCTTAAAAAACGCTGTTCTAGATATAGGTAACTCTGTATTCAGTCGTGGACAAGCTTGTGTTGCTTTGTCAAGAGTAACATCATTGAATGGGTTACATTTAGTAAATTTGTGACCGGTGAGCCCGTTACGCCGCTTAGAACCGCGCGCCACGATGACCGGCAGAGCCGGCCACGCAGCCGAGCGCCGGCGCCACCACGCAGGCGCACCCGAACGCCGCCGAGTCGGCCTGAGGCGCGCCGAAGGCGGAGCGGGAAGAGGCCCACGGAGGAAACTTCCGCCTCGATTCCGTACGGAACTACACATGTGCTACTGGGGCTCCGATACCTCACCATCTCCACAGCTGATATACCAGCCGCCCCGTGTTGCCACCTCCAATTCTGGCCCACCGAAGGCCCCGCCACCAGTGAGCCGTAGCTGCCCGACTGGCCCACCGTAGGGATTGCGCGGCCACCGAGCTCAGTCGACTTCAAGAGCCGCCACCCGCCGCAGCCACGAGGCGCTCATCACCGCCGGCGCACGCGTGTTCCCGTAGGCGTAAGTCACTCCCGGACATAGGTTAAGATAGAATTTAAGACACAGGCGTTAGGGTTAAGAATCTAGGTTAAGCGATTAGAGTAAGGATTTAGGTTTAATAAACTTTAGTATTTTATTCGGCTTGCCTCTTTCTCTCTCTATTCCCCTGACCAAATTCCCCGTTATAAATTCCGACCTCCACTCAGTGAAAGCTAATGAATTAGCTATAATGGAATACAACAGATTACGAAATGAATACCATTCCAATCTTTTTCCATTGAATGTCTCAAAAAATCGGAGACCTAAGGTACGTGATAGAGTTTGGGTCGTGCCTAACGATGCAATAGAGTGTCAGCTACGAAACGAATCTAATCTTGTTAATGGACCCTGGTTTATTTACGAATTTTAGAATACTGATGGTGTATTGTGTTTCGCTAATACTACAATTCAATGTATGTTTCATTGCAATTCCATAATACAACAACTTAACGAACAAAAAGAACAAAGTACACTGCTAACGTTTACTTCACGCTTCTACAAACAAGAAACAATGTCTTTCGTCGATTTCTGTCAGACATTTTGTTGGAATTCCGTTTCATGAAAATAATCAGCAAGATGCAGCCGAATTTATGACACATCTTTGTACCGGGTCTAATGATATTAAAATCGTAAGTGAACATCATCTTGTAACAAAACTATCTTGTCGAACATGTGGATACAGTGCAACTTTTACTCAAAAGCCAAATTATATCTTTTCATTATCACTGCCAAAAAACTGAAAAACATTCACACTTCACGAGTTAATACAACATTCCTTAACGAAACGGTTGACAATTGATGGAATATGTGACAACTACAAATTTGGAAATAGAATTGTACGAATCGATATGATAGAATCCAATCACGCACTCATACTTCAGCCTGCTCTAGTGACAATGGAAGGAAGTAATGAGAAAGGAGCAAAACTCACTTACAACATTAAAGCTGTCACTAGCTACGTTATTTTAATTTGCGGTAAAATATACAAGGTGCTATATTTCATCATGGTCGCAGTGTTAATGAAGGCACTATACTAGTATGTTAAGGGATAGTACTTCCGCATGAATTCATGCTGACGATGAGAAAATTGAAAAGAAGTCGGAGCCTAGGAACGCTAGAGATTCATATCCTTTTATATTAAAGCAAGTTTAGGATATTCACGTGTAAACCAAGCAAAGTTTATATTGAAATTAAATAGCATTGTAATTGCAACAAAGGTAGATGTACATATGGTAAACGTAAGTATTCTAAAATCTAGTTATCATTAATAATAATAAATATGTACAGTGATATAATTTTAGCTTTCAGAGATGAACCTATGGTGTTTGATCGTCCTAGTTCGATCCAATACCGTAGTGTTAATTTAGACGTAGATTTAGATTAGTTAACAAATCAGTTCGACTACGCTAACGGTACGAGCGTATTTGCGCTCGATCGCGCCATCATAACCTCTCCGCCAAGGGTAGAGGACCGCCATGGATCCCTCGTGCTCAAGGCGCTCGTCACCCTTTTTCGATGTTTTAGAGGTTTCTTATATGGGGCACGAAATTATAGAAAATAAAAAGGCCCATGTTGCACAGAAATTTTATTTCTTTTTAAATTGAACAAAGTTGGTTTATTTTTATTAACCGTTTGACTGCTACGCGGCGCAAAAGCGCTGCGTTCATTTGTCTCGAAAACCGCGACGCAGCGCTTTTGCGCTGCGAGTTTGTGTTTCTTGGTTGCTCGGCAGTTTTCGTGCGATCTTGCAAAAATTGCTTAGCAGTCAAACGGTTAATAACGGAATAACATAATATAAATAAATTAAAATAATAATAATTCAATTAAGTTTGTTGTTATTGGGTGGGACTCAAATAATCCTGCCGTGCATATTCACGCATTAAAAAGATGGGACACTTTCAATACCACCGTGCCTCAAAGAGTTAAGGGCGCCCTTCTGTCGCTTTCGACTCACATAGAAACCATCAAGTGGCAGACTTTTCCAAACCTTCCGAGAAGGACGATTTATTTCTTTACCGTTTATGCCTCGCTTTCTTAATTTCTACACGTACTTGATAAGAGGCACTTTGTCCCCATATTCCTTTGGTCCTTTTCTGAATTCATTCTCAGAAGTACTTCTCCAGGAGTCCATTTTGGTCTCCACCTACACCTTCTTGACTGCATTAACTTCCCTTTCTATGTTCATTTGCACCCATTCGGCTGCATTGCATTATGCAGCCCGTTTTTGCTCTCAACCTATCCTCGGAGATCCTTCCAAAACTCCACGCTTTCAAAACTTCCTCCGAGGTCTCCTTATCCTAAGATTTTCATCACCAAGACAGAATTTGTTCACCCTACAGAAAAAGAACTTTCTCCGGCACAGACGCGACTAGCCATTAGTTCCAACGCGAACTCTTTCGCTCGGTTTGTAATATACCAACATTGTCGCACAATTCACTGTTCCGTACACGCAAATAAACATACATTATTACACAAAAATACTCGCGTGAGTTTTCGTTAAAGTTAGCGCAAAATCCGTCGCACTGTAAGTGCACGGAACAGGCGTTATCGAATTCAGCTTAATGACAGAGAAGAACAATGTGCAGCAAGAAGAAAGTAAAGAAACCAAATTACTAGCTACACCTATTCGCTATTGTTTCGTACCTGCAAATAAATGTTGAGCGAGCTTAATAGTTTATAAGGCAGAATAGCAGAATGTTTTTATTATGTTTCAACTTATGCGCTCCTTATCCCTAGCATGAGGTTCACATTTTCTGTATAAGTAAATAATAAAGGTTATCAAGAATTGCCGAAAAGATTATAATATAAATTTGTATTCCTCACGTATTACGAAGGATTTTGACATTTATTTTTACCTGTGCTTTGTTGCGCATTTATTTTGCAAAAAGAAATGAAATCCCCACAAAAATACCGCCGGTGTAAAGAAAAAGAAAAATTTATTGGCTCACATTGTATACAAAAAATTGTTTCATATTTTATGCACACAAGTAATCCCAACAAAAACACCTTTGGTGTACAGAAAAGTCATAGCCTGATGTTATTGCACCTTCAAAAACACTGTGACCATTCCTAGAAAGAATCAGCAGTCATTATCTTCTTTATTTGACAAAACTACAATAAACCTTCGGAAGGACGAGGAGTAATAATGTATCTTTTACAGAAAAAATGGCTAAAATTGTTTGTCATATTCAACCTACTAAAGTTATGAAATCAAGTGTTGCTGACAAGTTTAGAACATTTTTATTTTGCCTAGTGTACCGACGGCCTCTTAAAGAAGTGAAATCAATTACCACGAGACAAGTACATGCAAAGCTCGATTAATAATGGTTTTCATCATTTTGAATGATTAATATCTAATAACATGAAACATTTTTACTTTTTCCTGTATATCGCTGTACCATTCAATTCGGGCTGCTGACAATTGTTAATATATAATAATATGAAAGTAACGGTGAACAAAGTTTGAAAAATATCCAACAATGTATTTTAGTATAATGTTTTCATAGTTCATCATTTTTCTTACTTTATGGCCTCCACTCGATTGCATAAGTGAACCATTTAAGAGGTTAGTAACCGCAGTACCGAACTTGTCAGCATTGAAAGCTAATGAAGAAGTAGAACTGCAGGATTTAAACGCATCAAAGCACTGAATTTGTAATTTCAAGAAAACGCATAGAATAGTGTCCTGGAAAGAATTTATAAGTCGATCAGCTGGTAGAGATACTTCGGAATTATATGAAATTGCTTCAAAGTTTCTAAACCGTGAGCAACCGAATATCAAAAACCAAGGTGTAGATAATATATTTAATGCCGCAAAAAACGGAACGAACGAACATAGATCAATGCAAGAAACATTTCGAGCATAACAACGACATCAATTTCCAAACACACGATAATGTAGTATAATTACAATCTCTAGTACATAACCAACTTTCGTTGCCGCAATATCGCAAACTGTTCACCAGTGCATGGCATAAGGGCGGATATCTAAACGAAAGTCCAGATGGTTTTGAAAATTTCGTTGACTTTGGATTCAGATAACAAGGTTATGTACATGCCACGTTATTCTATATGCGGCAGTCACACTATGATTCGTAATGTGACAAATTTCTCTACTTTACCTATTTCTCTGACACACTATTTATGAAAATTAGAAAGGATCAGAAAAGGAATTAGGATAATCTAAAAATTTTCGATTCCTTGTGTAGAAGATATTTTATGCCAACGACATAAGTCACAAAAATTGTAACTGTAGCAATTTGCAAAATAATAGTTGTATACATAAAATACAAATAACATAATAGCAACCAGAATAATACGATATGCAATGATGAGTGTTTTGCACAACGGGAATTGTCAAACATTTGTGACTTCATTTGCGACAGGCGTAAAAACAAGTTGTCCGTTCTGTTTTATCTGCAGAAACGTCATACATATCACGTATGTTTTAATTTATATTATATGACAATTGTTATATCTTTTACATATTTACCAGATATTGTAAAATATTAATTGTTACGTATGTTTTAATTTATATTATATGACAATTGTTATATCTTTTACATATTTACCAGATATTGTAAAATATTAATTGTTACATATTGAGAAATTTGTTGTTGTCAGAGATGGTGTATCGAAACCACAATAAAAATTTCTGAAAGCAGTGGAATAGTTAACAACTCTTACGAGAGTGACGTCTTCGTCCAATAAAGGATATTATTTCTGATAATCTCGGCGTTTTCTTACAATATTTAGAAATTGGTTTTTGTTACAAGCCATTTACTGAAAACCACGAAAAGAGATTCTAAAAATTGCCCTTAAATAAGTGTTTTCCATAATTAACGGTAAATTTCGTAAGTAAAAAAATGGTGTCGAGCTTACGTTGTTATATCGAGAAACTCGGTAGAGGTTCGAGCCAAATACATTTGAGCGAGAAACTCGTAGTTCCGAATGATGAGCGAAACACGCCTTGCGTGTTTGACACTCAGCGAGACGTTACTGACAAGGGAACATTCCCAAGCGTCCGCCACCGATCTTATTGAGTCATATATGTTGAAGAACACAAAAATCTAAGAGACACGTGTTTTTTTATATCTGCAATGGTCCACAATTAAGGGGTTAAACAACCCCCCAAAGTTTAGCGAAAAATTGGTTTTTTAAATATTTTTCGTAGGAGCAGTGGAGGGATTTCGATGAAACTTTGCATAAACGTATTCTGTATAAGGACGGTGACAACACAATATTGTTCAGCAATGTTGCACCCCCTCAAGGGGGTGAACTACCCTTCAGGAGACATTTTTTGTAATATCCATTAAACAACCGCTCCTACTTAAGTTCCACTTACGCGATGTGATTGCTCGCAAAAAATTAAGAAACACGTGTTTTTTGCTTTTTGCCAATAAACATTTACACATCGATTGTAAATAATGAATGTAGGTGGTATTAGGGTATATCCCGACTACCTTTATTGGGTTATATCGTGACCATCGTACAAAAGTCGTGTCAACGTGGTAATTCTTCCAAATGTTATTGATTTTCATAACATGCAATTATTTATAAATGAATTANCATTCATTGTTTACAACCGATGTGTAAATGTTTATTGGCAAAAAGCAAAAAGCACGTATTTCTTAATTTTTTGCGAGCAATCACATCGCGTAAGTGGAACTTAAATAGGAGTGCTTGTTTAATGGATATTATAAAAAAATGTCACGTGAAGGGTAGTTCACCCTCTTGAGGGGGTGCAACATTGCTGAACAATATTGTGTTGTCACCGTCCTTATACAGAATACGTTTATAGAAAGTTTCGTCGAAATCCCTCCACTACTCCTACGAAAAATATTTAAAAAACCGATTTTTCGCTAAACTTTGGGGGGTTGTTTCACCCCTTAATTATGGATGGCATTGCAGATATAAAAAAACACGTGTCTCTTACATTTTTGTGTTCTTCAACATATATGAAACTCAACAAGATCGAAGGCGGACACTTGGGAATGTTCCCTTGTGAGTACATACCAAGGATCAAAATTTCAGGAGTAGGTGAAATGGGAATCTGCTTTCTCCATTACCGCAGGTACAGAAATGAGCATTTGACCAACTAAAAAAAAATCAAGCAACAAATCACGAGTATTTAAAAATTTACCCGACTTCGATTGATAGTATGCACGCAAAAATATGGCAGTGTCAATTTTTACATGCGCTCAGAATCATTGTAGTTTATCATCGCCATTGTCGTCGCCGTCGTTGTCGTACCATGATAGATTGACTTTTGTACGATTTTCATACAACGTATTGAAGCGTACCCGGCGGCACGAGTACTAACTACACGAATAAGACGTTCCATTCAGTTGTGACCTCTCAGTTAGTGCGAAGATTTTCTTCTTAAATATGTGATTTATGCCGTATTCGTAACATGTTTAGGAAATTCTTCTAGCGAAAATTCTGCTTGCCTTCGATTTCCGTATTCCGATCCGAGAAATCGTAGAAATTCCATATCCGATTTGTATTCGTATAAATTAAGTATCGTAAAATTCTAAATCGTAGAAGATAATTATCCCGATTCGATAACGTGTCGAACATTAATTAAGTCGATTCGATCGAAAATAGTAGAACTGCAATTATTTCTGAACCAATTTAAAGTAACAAATTCAATTAAGTCCGAAATTCCTTCGTATCTCGCGTATCTTGTGTACGCTGACAAATTTGGAATTACTGCCTTTTCTTTTCCCTTTTTATTTTTTTTTTTATGACTGCCTAAAACAAGTCAGACGAATAATCGCCGAAATCCTTAATTGTCTTGCGTAAGTTCTAAACAGCCAGCCCGTTTGCCGTCGATTATTTTCCTCGCGACTATAGTTCGTCTTTAATCCACCGATTTGATTTAATTCCGCGTAGATATTTGCATGCGAGCGATCCCGTATAATTGTTGCGTATAATTAACTTGTTAAGGAACCTGTTGTAGCTCCGTTTAGGTACCTTAATATTCTCGTTCTGTCGTGGAGCCCGAAATTAAAATCGAATCCATTTTCGGCGGATTAACCCTTTCGTTACGAGCGCCGACTATAATCGGCACACATGCGACGACCTTTGTGTACAAGCGCCGAGTTTGGTCGGGAACAAATTCTGAGATATCTGCAGGGTATCTTTTGATTGTATTGGTCCGTATTGGATTAATCATACTAAAAGTACATTTTTAGCAAACGTAACACAGTTTGGTCATCGAGATGAGATGAGACCAGATATTTGTATGACTTTTAGTTTCTCAAAAATTGAAGGTTAAACTTTTATTTGAAAATGTAATAAGAGAATAATACGACAAAACAGTTGTTATTTAACACTTAGAAAAGTATACATACAAAAGGTAGTCAAGGAGGCGTTGTTCAGGTGGAAGTAAGTTCGCCGAAAACTGCCGAAATGCAATGTGCACCCTTTCGGCGCGGTGTCGTGTGGCGGTTGTCTGGCGGACTGGACTGCTGTAATGAAAGGGTTAAGAGCCGAATTTTCTCCTTCGTGCACATTGTCGCGCACCCGTCTTCTCGAGCACGACCGCGCTCTCCGTCGCCCGAGCCGGTATCGGACTGTGGGCCCGCCCTTGGCCACATGGAAGCTCCTGTTAGATTCCTTTCGATTCTAAATAA
Source organism: Orussus abietinus (assembly GCF_000612105.2). NCBI lineage: Eukaryota > Metazoa > Arthropoda > Insecta > Hymenoptera > Orussidae > Orussus > Orussus abietinus. The sequence goes on from NW_019394452.1 coordinate 61,583, forward strand.
ATGGTTGTTAATTTAATTCCGGTCCTTACTTTAATTCTTGATAAATTACCCCGTCTTCTCCGTGGTCGCTAGGGCGTACTGAGCTAGCCCGATTACTTTTCGTCGTCGGCGACACTATATCCCGCTTCGTTCCGTTGTCTCCAACTATCTTTTCGCATGCCTGGGACATTTGGTTTAATTTCGTTTCGAGTTAGTTGAAGGATCTATCCCTTGGGCCTTACGCTGGTGCGAATCCGTGGATGGGTTGGGAGGCTCATCGCTGGTGCATGTGCTTCCGTACGGTGGTGCGAGCCCCGACGGATTTGGCCCGTGCGGTTCGGGTCTCGGATTGGTCCTTTAGAGGGCCTGGTGCCCAAATTTTACTGTAGTTTTGAGTGGGTACGAGACGGAGATTCTTTTGCAGAAACCATTTATTTGTGACGCCGCCAGAGCGTCTATAGGTTAATTGCCAGTGTTTAGTTTTGGCTTCAAAATTAAAAATAACGTCACAAGTAATTTATTTTTTTCAAACAAATAGACTGCTTAATCAAATCAAAAAAAGCATTTATTATTTCCATTGAGCATTTGGCGTATCGTTAATGCTTAGCCAATGCGGTCGTGAACGCCTTTTGGGGCTTAATTTGCATATGGAATCGCATGGATTTCGGCACATTCACTTTTCCATTTCTGACGTTCAATTGATGTTCGTTTGATATTCAATTTACGTCATTTTTACATTCCGTTCTTTTACGTGTACTTGAAGTTTCTATGACGTTCTCTAAATCTCAGAGTCTACGTTAAATTGACGTAAATTTGATATTCGTGACAAGAACACCGATTTCGCTAACGGACCGTTACTATTGCGACATTTATGTAAATTTGACATTTACCAGATGCCAAGGTTGATGTCCACTAAGCGATTCTTTGACGTTTACAACACGGACATTCGGCCGTCTTCTGTAACCCTTTTAGTGCCGACCGAAGTCGTTAGCACTTATAATACGACGATATATCGTTGTCCGGCACTTAAAAGGTCTGTTTAACATTAAAGAGGTCTAATATTACGTCCATCTGATATCGGAAGTTCAAAAATCACATGTCAATTTGACGCCATTTTTATATATGTGCTCATTTAGCGTATACGGTCATACATAGCCATTATACGAGATATGTGTTCCTCGTATATGTGTTCCTTTAACGTGTATGGTCATACATTGATATTGTATATCATCGCAAATAACATTTGCCGATACTTATATATCCAAATGGAAAATGACAGACTATAAGTACTAACTTATAACTTCAATACGAGTTTAACATTTGATTTTATTTAACAAGTTTTCACACGCTTCAGTAATATAGTCTCGCAGTTGGTTGCTTACAGTATCTAGTCTCAAGACACATTCAAAATATACACTGTGTTACAGTACAGAAACTGAAAATAAGCATGAATTAAATAAACATACTCTTAATTTCATTAATTTTGTTTTGATTTAATATAATTTAATTTAATTCAATGAAGAATACTCTTATTTAACAAAATAAGTATAGTTAGTATAGCTTTTGTCCTGCGTGCCTTCATAGAATTTGTTCAATTAGGTTAGATTACGTTTATATGAATTTGCATTGTAGTCAGAATAATTAACTCCCTAACGCACAGATTAAAAAAAAAAAAAACTGGCCATTAGGTTAGATTACGTTTATATGAATTTGCATTGTAGTCAGAATAATTAACCCCCTAACGCACAGATTTAAAAAAAAAAAATTGGCCAAAAAGAATCAATTTTTTTTATGTAAAAAAAACACGAACATTATCTTGGCAAAAAAATAAAATTCTCGATTATATTCGAGTGTGAAAAATTATAGTAGCATAAAATACAACGCCGCTCGAATTATCTCGAGTGTACAAGTTAAGGGGTTAATAGTCGCCTAGAATGATATAGTTGTTTCGCTTTAATATTTTTGTTTCATGTTTATACCAAGAAACTCAGGAAGAAGCGTACTCTGTTGTACTAAATGAGAGAACAAGTAATATTGTAACTCATTATCAATCCGATCCGATTACATCAGTATATCGGCACCTATGATACTCTTTCAATTAGATTCGTAGACATGTTCCTTGTACATATTGTTAACCTATACACGAGAGCTTAAAAAGATATATGTGTACGTAATGTTCTATTTCAAGGAAATATTCCGACAGCTTAGTTTTCTTGTGAAAGTCCAAAAAAGACCACCTGCTCCAAATATTTTAGACCATCTTTTTAATAATAGAAACTAAGAATGGATCTTCCCTGCCCTGACACCCTACCCTGAAAATATACATCATTAAGAGTATGTACTACTAAAACGGGGACTTCGGTTACAACGCTTACGTGGCAGAACAATATTACGTGTACCATATCATGTAGAGCCAACGTATCAGTTGAGCAGAAAGTGTAAGAGGTACTTGCGTGCGAATTTACTGCATGTGCAAGACTTTTGTTATTTTATCTAACCTGGGCCTCGTATACGTTGAATTTAAGTGAAAATGAATATTATTCACCTTATTTTTATTTGATGTTACTACTATCTAAGCGTTGGTCAACGTCCCTATTTTGGTCGTGAACGCCATTAGCTCGACAAAAATGTACTCAATACCTCTTGTCCCCTTGATGTATGGCCTACCTGAATCATTCAATCTAGTTATACTGCGTGCTTTTGTGTCCAGGTGCCAAATGGCAAAACGAATTTAACGCTACAGTATCCCTAAATATCCCTATCCTAAGAGAATCCGTTAAAGAGAACTTCGCTTCCACGCTAGAGCTGTAAAAGTAATTTCTCTAACGGGAAGTGAAACACCCCAGCTCTGTTCCAAACGGGGCATCACTAAAGCATTATTTCCTCTCCGTTTACCCCTCTAACGGGTATATCTTTCCTGGTTCCTCGTAGCGAAACGTCAGGTCGTAATTGAAACTCGTAATTTAAGGGCGAGTTTCATCTTTAGGTACGGCCGGTGGGTGACAAGGAGGGTTGCGGTGGGCAGCATCGCCACGGTATGGATCCTGGCTGCGTTCATATCCTTCGTTCCGATCAGCCTGGGTCTCCACAGGCCGGATGAATCCATCGTCTGCTACAACGGAACGCAGGTATATCAAGACTGCACGGAAAAATCCATCTAAGTCCATGGCCAGCCTAAGGTTCGAAATAGTTTTGCACTTTGACAGTTTAGATTGGAGAAAGGATGAACGTTTTTCTCGACTAAAGAGTCTAGCGCTGAATCGTACGAAAATGATAGTGCGTCAACTGTTAAAAGTGTTTCATTCATTAGTAGTGTACTCAGTCACAGTATTTTCAATATAGATTTTTAGGAAATAATGTATACATATATATGAATTTTATAGGACATATGTGCAGAAGTTCGAACAGTTTCGAGCGAATATCAAAATTTAATAGTAGTACTCTGAATTTTAATTCATTTTCCTGTTTTTATTTTAAGCACAGTTACTTTTATTTTAATACATATTTCGAAACGTCGATTCTTTTTAACTGTAAATTTTCAAATGTGATAACGCATCTGATAAGTTTTTGCATTTATGGGAATTGAAAGATTTTGTACTTAATGAAGTTATACAAATTTTGATTTCCTACTGGTTTTTGGAATTAATACAGGGCTCACTTTAAAAAATCAACATGACCCTATTTCAGATAATTAGATCACAGAGAAAACGTTTTTAATTTAAAAACTTTGAAAATTACGTTTGTTGGCGGGAACCAAAATTATGAAAGACAAATCAAATCTTTCTTGTAACGAATGAAAATAATTATTTCTCCTAAATATTGTTATCGATTAACAGCCATGTGACAAGTATTATAGGTATCGTGTGTAAACTGTTGGCATTTGTGAATACTTCAAAAATATTTCTTACTCTTATCGAACCAGGTAAAAGCCCCCTATCTTGTTTGTATTTTGTAGGCCCTTAAAAATATATAATCCTATGACCACTGCTTCGATATATTAGGTTGATCAAAAAGTTGCTTTCGTGATATGCATGCAGCTGCTTTATCTGACAGAAGAAAGAAACTTTTAGGACAACTTAATATTATGACACTCAATAGTAATCTTGCCGGAAAAACATGAATACTAACAAGCATCCTAAAAAACCATTTATGACGATATCTTTTCAGACTACATGTGCTCTCTAATGAATAACAATGGATTTCAATGGAATTCCATCTCATTTAATAGAACGTAGTATACATATACCTCTGTATAATAAATCTAGAGTTTGTAACCCTTTACTGTCTCATCAAGCGAGAGGGGGGAGGGGGAGTGGGAGAGATATGGAGAGAAAGGGGGACATAAGTCAGAATATACAAAAAACCAGAGCAGAGGATTAAGGCGGGGAGGGTGAAAAACATATTTTTTCTTACTTTTTACTTTTATTTACCTGCCAAATACATGAAATGTGGAATGATCTTGTCTATTCTGACAACAACATTATTATACATATTATTTCATAACTATTTGTCAGTAACACTATAATAAATATATTACGTCTTAATTTAATTATATTATATTAAGTCGAAAACGTAAATTCTTTTACCTTTTATGTATTGTGACGTGGCAAATACTTCTACCGGGGTCTATCTACCCCGTGCCAAGGCCCGCTGCGCCTCGGCCTCTTGCGCACATCACCTTCGGCCGGTCGCTATGAGCGAGGCCTGCCGAGAGACTACTGTTCCCCCATCAATGCGTAACCTCCCAAAGCCCACCGGGACCCTTCGAGAGGCTACCCGAAGCGCGAACTCGCGAGTCCCAGGAGTCCTCCAGGGCACTCTCCAAGCCGTTTCCCCAAATTACACAAAAATGTTGGGCGCCAGGCCTCCCACGGAGGCTGATTCTCCAAAATTCGCCACAAAATCTCCCAAAATCTCAAAATCCCAAATTTAGGTGGAACGTCTCTCGGCCGGCTAGCTCAGAGCGCAGGCGCCAGATTCGGAGAGGGCGGGGTAAGGAAAGTTATCGGACCTCTTCTCAAAACACTACGGGTTACGTGACACCATTATTTGATCCTAACGCGAAACAAAAAGGGAAAAAGAAGAAGGCAAAATTGGACAGACCGACAATGAAATAACTCAACGCTCGAATAAGTGGAGAATAAAGTTTTAATTTAACAAGAAAATTATGGGACCGTTAACGAATTTCCAAAATAGTCCGTCCTATTTACAGGGCGATGTAGGACCGACTCGTTCGAGAGAGAAGAGAAAATCGCTCTCAGAAAATTACAAGCTTCAGGAAAATATAAGAAAATACGCGAGGTGAGGTAACAGGGAATCACAAATTAGGAAAAGGGGTCGAGCCTGAATACTCGATAAGTTTGACGAACTTGACTAGTCTCTACAAGGTTCTAAAAGCCAAAATTCAATGTTAAATAATCCTTCACTGACTTGAATTTCTAACTTTAATAAATTCGGGTCTAAGATAAATAATTGCAGAAATATTCGCGATTACTCTTCAAAGATGATTAAAATGGTGGTCTAAAATAAATACTTTCAGAAAGGTTCGATTACTCGCTCGCTGTTCGCTCGACGACAAATATATCAGATATACAGGGAAATCAAGAGAGACAAAATTAATATAAATTACAGGAAAACATGTGTCATGAACATAAGGATATCGCAGCCAAATTCGCAATAAAATTTGACGCCAAGTTTGCAATAAATTTTTACGCCCAATTCGCAATTACAAATATTAATTCATCGACGGGAGATATTGAAAAACAATAGAGATTCTTTAAGATATTAGTCACGCCAGAAATTTTAAAGGGCACTCGACATGTCAGATTACGCGGAGAAAGAATGACTAACCGGGGACTTACGTCCTACGTACTCGGAACGCGACGCGGGCGACCACGCGGTCGTCGCGCGGCTTCTTCGCCTCCGACCGCGGGGAACTCGAAACAAAGATCAGAAAAATGTCGCGACCCAACTGAAAAATGACTCGACAATTTACTAACACTCGGAAATCCGCAGAAAATTACCCGACACGCCCGCGAACTCAGATAAGGGCGGACAGGTTATTTCCGACTAGAAAAGCAAAGATAATAACGGAAAGAATTTCTCGATACTTAGAAGACGCGAGAACAAAAGGGCTTTATTTATCACAATTCCTAAATGGCGGACAATTCGGAAACGGCTTGGCCCTAGCCCGGGGAGCCGTCACTCTACTCGAAACTCTAATCGCGACCGGGACTTTCCCTGTTTATCTTTTGATTTCACCCGGCGGATTCTCAACCCCCCAAGAACGCGATTCGGTTGCTCGCCCGCGCGGGACGCAGAGAGGCCGCCCTCGCGACTATCACTCCGGCCGCCGGCACGAGACTTATGCCCGATTTCCCCAAAAAGCTGCTCGCCCGCACGATTCTTTCCTTTCGCCGGCACGAGACTTATGCTACACGATCCTCCGGGCGCGAACTAAAGTCGCTTGCTAACCCGGGCTATTACTTTATCCGCACAACAGAGAATCCGCGATCAAACAGAGAAAGGAAAGCTTTCACCCGAAACTACTTTGCGACCGATGCCAGAAAATCCGATAACCCGCGAAGGACTCTAATTCACGAAAACCGGCTCCCCGCGCACTCAGAGAACGGGCACTTACTTCAAATCGGCCTTTTTGCCGCCGCTCGCCGGCTACCTCGGTGCCTCCACCTCGCTCCTCTCAGGGATGGTGGTTCGAGGCTGCGACGTGGCTTCCTCTGGTCTCAGCAAAGGTGTAGAAAACGCCAGAAAACAGGAAATGGTCCAGAGAACAGGAAAGGCGATGCGTCCGGTCCGACGGTCCGTGGGCGAAGAAGGTCGGAGCGCTCAGTGTCCGGCTGGTTATAGGGTTCCGGGCGATCACTCCAGAATCCTGAACCCGATCGATGATTGGTCTAGGCGCTCCGCTGTCGCCGAAATCTCCAAAATCGTCGCGCACCGCGCTGCGCTAATTGGCGCTTGATGGATGACGCGTGTGGGGTGGGGTGGTGGTGGCAGGGACGGCGGGGCGCGTGGCGCGCGCGCCTCTCGTGCGCTACGCGTTCCTAGAGGCAGGCCCGTATTCGACGGTGGGTCCGTCGGGGCCCTTGGCGCGTCGCTTTCTCCATAGGTTCCCCGGTCCACCCGGGCAGACCTCAGCAAGCCCGGGTCTCTCGGCGACGACCGGTCGGGCTCCTGGCCGGGAAGTCCGGCGTCCTGGGCGCCAGGCAATTAAGGGCCCGGCCCTTTGTGCCCGCCCCCTGTCGCCGTAACTTGGCCGCGAGCGGGCGTCCCCAGGACGCGGCACCCATCCGCCGCCGTGCCGATCGGGACCGGGGAAAATCACCAGGCCCGTCCCCCGGCCCGGCTCGTGTCCGGGTAGTCCTGTAATTCCTGCGGGCGGCCCACCTTTAGCCTCCAGGGCTAACCAAGGGCCCGCCCCCGCAGGCAGGGCTGCCAGGGTGGCGAAGACGGGGTCGGCCGGTTCCCCTCAGAGGGCCCGACGTTCGGTCCTGTTCTCTTCGGTTAGGTACGCCCCTGCGCAGGCGTCGTCTTCCTCCTCGACGCGGCTCTCGTAGCGGCGAGCGACGACAAAGCCGCGACCTCTACGAGGTCGACGCTGTTGTCGTTCCGGTTGCTAACCGTGTTAGCGTAGCTACAATCCTTTCCCGAATATTCGCTGGAATATTCTTTGAATATTCCAGGCAATATTCGAGATCACAAAATTATGTTTGATTTTTTCCTTTAGAAAACGAGAATTAATTTCCAGAAACGGTGTAAATGCGTATCCCGAGCGGCGCCTCTCGGGGATTCGCCATCGCAAAAATAAGAGCTGTAAAAATGGTTAAAACAATTTATATTATCGCAACGTTTCCCCGCAATGTTTCCCCGCAAATCGGGGACCGTCGGACCAGAAATGCTCCGAAGTCCCGAAAAAGGGCTAAATGGCCCTCAGCCAAACATGTGACCGGGTGGCCAAAAATCCACACGTCACAGTATTTTGCTCCTAACGTTAATAAAAATGGACGACGAAATCAGCAATCGTTGTTTTTAAAGGTCACCGCGTAGCATTCATGTGTTTCTTTTAGATACATTATTATTACAATAATTATTATTTATTAGGTATGTAAATAAGTTCGGTGCCTCTCCAGTATAATTTTAATGTTTATTCACAAAAATCGAATATACCGTCAATCATCAAAACAGTCCTCATCATTTTCTACACACTTTTGTCATCTCTCAGGCAGTTGGCGAATCCCACCTTGGTAAAATGACGGTGATTTTGACTTAATGAAGTCATCGATGCTTCTTCGATCTCCTCGGGACACTGAAAGTGGGAATCCACCAAGTGTTCCTGAAGCGACCAGAACAAGTAATAGTCAGAAGGAGTAAGGTCCGGAGAATAAGCCGCATGCGGCAGAGTTTCTCAGCTCGAAGAAGAAATAACTTCCAAAGTCAATTTTATCGTGTGCAGCCGTGCGTTATTGTGGAGCAGAATTACCTGCCTGGTTGCACTGATGGTAAATGGTCTTTTCCGTTAAATTTCATCACTTAAACGAATGAGTTGCTGTAGATAATGTTCAGAATTAACAGTTTCACCGAGTTTAAGCAACTCATAATAAATGACACATCTAAAATCCACTAACTACACAATAGTTTCTTAGCGTGAATATGCGTTTTGACAGTACTATTGATGACTCACCTAGATGAACCCACGATTTTTGTCTTGTGGGGTTGTTGTACAATACCTATTTTCCATCCCCAGTCACAATTTTATGAAAAAAATCCTTTTGTTTGAATCATAATAGCAGAAACATTGCTGTGTCACAGGGTCTCATTTTGTTTTCTGGGGAGAGTACATGAGGCACCCACCGACCTGCCTTTTAAATTCTTCCAAGCTTCGTTAAGCATACGTAAATAATTAGTTGAGTTATACTGAGTCGTTAGATAACTTCCTCTTGCGTCTGACAAGGGTTTTACATCAGTAACTGCTCCAAATCCTTAGCTTCATCTTTTTCGGTATTCCACTGCGTGCTTGATCAGTAAGATCGAAATTACCTTCCCGCAACCTTAGGGACCACTTTATACATAGTCACGTTGGGTTTCATGTATTTATGGGTTACAGCACCTTTATTCAAAGTGGAATATATAATTTCAACAGCATGAGCATCGTTTTTCTTTAATCGGTAAGCAAAAAGAATGCAATGCCTCGAGTGCTCCTGTTAGACGACATTTTGTTTATTACTCTTTTTTGAGGTTATGTCGGCAGTGTCGTCAACTGTTCTAGTGCTTTTTAAAACTTATGGTTTGCACTTCCAAATCACCATAGGATGGGAAAAAATGTTAATCTGGGCCAGTTATGTAACATAAAATACGAGGGCACCGAACTTTGTTATACAACTCAATATTGCGATCTTAATCATTATTTTACAAGAGAACCAACTAAAATTTTCAAAACCATTTTTGGATAGAGTACAAAATCTATGTATTTAATCAAGGTAGTGTGACGTCTCGGATGAGAAAATCACAACTGAGATACGATTTACTTATACATAAAATGTAGTTATATTAGTATTTGTACAATCGATACCTTTTGGGATTACTTGGCGTAAGATATATGCGAACACTTCAACACGTGGTGGTTACAGAGAGATTATTAACAAGAACGGTACAAACAGAGATTAACGAAAGAATGACTGAAAGACTATGTTCGCTCGCATGTATGTGTGTACGAGTATGGTGTGATGTTAAATAAGAAGTACCGTTGATTTATAACTTAGAATCACAGACTGAAGTCGCTGCGTCGATGGTTGGGCCCCTTTTCGGAAATGATGAATGTTGCTCCTCAGAGCTGTACTTGTAAATCGGAGACAGGAACTCGTGTCGGTGGCTGAGTTCTTTCCAGAGTTAACGAATGTTGATCTTCAAAATACTTTTCGAAATTAACTCACGAAACATTGAGAAGATCGTCCGGCTTATTTGATTCGAAACACGGAAAATCGCTGAATTCGTAATAGTATAACAAACTGAGTACAGAACGAACCGCAATAATGATGCTCGTAATTGTAACTGCGCTCAAATAGTAATATGAACAGGAGCAGTGCTAAGAACCGATAATGAAGACCGAAAATAACGATAATGCCCAGTAATAGCAATCGCGGCGCGTTTCTAGAGTTCGTTTATACAGAATGTAACAGAACTCGTAGTCACGGTTTATACAGCGCTATCCTTGTTGAAAAAGGAGTCGAAAAGTCCTGTACCATATTTCCCTACAGTGCATAAATTTCCTGTAATAACTAATTGAAGCACAGCCAATAAATCGCGTTAGTAGCAGGAAGTGGCCGATTCTGGACAGATTAGTATGCGTGCACACGTACACGGAGACACACATGCGCAGCGCCGGCTTATACGTGTGAGTCCCTCCCAACTCCCCCTTTCCCCCTTGCCGTCAAGCCCCTGGGCCCCTCGTGTGCGTGCACACGTACACGGGCATGCACCCATGCACACCGCTGGCCTATGCGTGTGAGTCCCCCTTACCCCCAACCGCCTTGCCTGCCTCGCCCGTCGGACCCCGCTCCGGCCCCTAAAGAACGTTGATGCAACGTTTCCACCCCCCACCCCCCGCGGATGACCCCGTCGAGATCGGAATATTACCGTCCGCCATTCGATTCCGCGAATTCTGCTATCCGCCGCTCGATTCCAAGAATCGCGTCGGCACCTTTACTCCCTGCAACGGCGGAAGATTCGCGACGAGATTCTGAGAACTCCCGTCGATTTTGGAGGACAGCCGTTATCTCCCTAAACGAAGGAATCCGTTGGACATTCGACACCGGAAGATTCGCGACAAAATTCCAAGAATTCACTTCGTCCGTCGATTTTTGGAGGATTATTTGAGTGACCAGACTCAGGTTATGCGGAACAGTGAGAAGCAGCGCGAAGTTGCAGTCCGCATAGAATTGCTTCTGAAAAGCATCAAGGAAGTGAAGCAGTTGATCGAATCGAGGATCGAACGTGATCGGGTTACAAGAACCTTGAGAATTCTTCGTCTGGATTGAAAGCAATGGATTTTTTAAAAATCAACAAAGTGGGCCGACTGGAGGATCTTTTATCGACGAAGAAGTCGTCCGAGTTGGAAATTAACAAGGATTACAAAATTAGCGGCATCCGGCAAGTTCAAAACAAATACGGGATGAGATTGCTGGCGAGCATCGAGAAAAGCTTCTCGGTATTTCTACCGGCAAGGATGGCGAAGCATTGAAGGATGACGACGATACGTTTCAAAACATGACGCGTTCCGCCGAGGGGAATGGATTTATTATGCGGTACCTCGGTGGGCATTATAACCATATCGAATTCCACTGTTTGTAGTGTGCCAAACGATGTCTGGAGTTTGTCAAATAAATACGCATAACGGATTATATCACTGTTTCTTTATTTCCAACAACCAGATTCTTAACAATTTAACATTCTCGATCGAACAATTAAAATGCGGAGCGTTATGATGCAAACATCGGGTGTTCGTCTTATTTCGTAACTTCTGCAACGACGGACAATCCAGATCTCCTAAGTCAACGATGCGATCGAGTTGTCCCGTAAGATTCTCTAACCACTTTTTCTTCTCCAATCCTTTGACGTAGATTTTGGTAACATCTCGCAGAGTGCCTCGAAGATTATTCTTAGCTCTCTTATACTGTATGTAGCCCGAGGTCCAATTATATTTGGCCGGAAGACGCTCCCATGAGCACGGTGGTTGAAACAGGAACGTTACGGGCTCGGTGAAATAGTTGTTGGTTACAATTTGAGAAAACTCCTTTAAAACAAACTTATTCGACGGTTTCTTAAATCCTTGCAGATCTACGATGACTTCCATTTCTTTTTGCAAACTGCGCAGGAGGAAGCGATCGAGGCTTTTTATACCGACTTCTTCACCCCACCACTGATCGGATTGAACTCAATGATACGATCGTGCAGGATTAAGCAAAATGCCCATGTTTCGGCAGGGAAATTCTTTTCAGCCTCAAATTCGAGTCGAATGTCGACAGGCCCGAACTTGAGGGACTCGTTTTGTTTTGAGCAATCAATGACGATCAGAGGTGCATGCTCGAGAAATTCTTTTCTCTTTAACAGCGGCTCAGGGTCTTTACCGTAATACGACGCTTGAAAGTTTGCGTACATCTCATACAATAGAGCAAACTGATTGCGGGCAATGTCAAGATTCAAACGGATTCTTGATGGTCTACACGTGTTTCGAAGTGGTTGGGAGAAGAGGATACTTGTACAACTCCCAGGTACGAAAGCTCATGGAGATAGGTGCATCTTTCTCGATGAACTCCACCAATTCTATCTTTCGTCGATCCGGGACCCTCACGTACGGTATCAACCACTCTAACTTCCGAATTACGACTTAGTATTTCTCCGAAGCAGTTTGCACATTGCATTCTATCTTTCGTCGATCCGGGACCCTCACGTACGGTATCACCCACTCTAACTTCCGAATTACGACTTTGTATTCCTCCGAAGCAGTTTGCACGATCGCATTGGCGTCGCCCTTCGTCCTCGTCAGAATCAATTCGTGTTTAGCGTTGACGACGATCTTCCGATAATCCTCCGCGAATCACAGTATCATGCTCAGTGGTATGGGTACGTCGAAGTAACCGGCTGCATCGGTCAATTTCGTTTGTTCGGTGAACCAACCGGCGTTTTTCATCAATGCGCGTTGACTGGGTGTTAGGGAAAGGTAGCCCTTCATGAGACCCGTGAGACCAACGTTCTTGTTTCGAACGATCTCGATGGCGTTCATTTCATAGCGAATTTCCTCGAAGAGATGACAGATGGCGTTATTGACCAGAGCCGTACTAACAGTCACCGTAGACCCAACTTTCTTAACCAGCTTCCCGTATACGTGTAACGAACTTCTGCTCGGTAGTAAGCACAGGTATTGGTGTTGAACGGAGATTCGAATCTCGTCGCTGTTGTTGAACGTTGACGAGGCGTAAGGTTGGTGCGCATGCATCTCGCAGTGCGCTATGGACCGTCGAAGATAACGGGCATCCGAATGTTCAACGTTTCTTCCTCCATGGTATGCACCATATGAAAACGATGCAACAGCAGAACGAACGTTTTAATTTCCTCTTCCGACGACCTTGAGCCCCAGGCTTATCAGGAACAATACGTTTTGACGTGTTAACGCTTTGAGAAGCGGTCGATGACTGGTTTCTTTTCGGCATATCGGTTTCCTATTATAGCTGCTACCGATCTTTCTATTGTAAACGATTCCCATTATTGCATGGATTTAACGTGTAGTCTTATCGTTATGACCTCCCCTTGAAAATTCACCAAGTCTCCGTCCTGATCGACTATTCGAATCTGTAGATGATCTATGGTCTTGGTCGCGAATGGTAGGTAAATGACGTGCGATGGCACTTCTATGATGATACGTATGCACTATATTGGCTTTCAAAATGCGTGGAGTGAAGCCCAATAGACGACCTATGGAATCGTTTGGTAGAAAATTGGTGTCACGGTTACACTTAACTTCGCTGCATAATGTATTATTGTTAGGTCTAATGTTAACGATAATATTCTTATTCGTCAACGCGCTCTGTACGTAGTTCTTGATATCCTCTATCTCGTAGTTTCCAGTGGGTATAGCGATAATTTCACCCCCGATGTAAAACTTATTGTGACCGGTATCCACGTTAGGAATCGAATTGAAAGTTAGCAGCTCGATGAGACCGAGAGTATAATTATTATACGGAGAAAGTTCGATGGGAGGAAAATATTGAGTTTCGAGTACGGAGGAGATGCCGGATAAAGTCAGCGTAAATGAATCTTCCATGATTGTGAACGATGGACTGACGTCATGAAATTATGCACTACGTTTATATAAACTGTACTTATTCCTACGATTTAGTTGCCCGCAATGAAACTGGATCGTCCTCGATCGATCCAATACCGTAGCGTAAATTTAGAATTAGATTTAGATTAATGAATAAATAATTTCTCCCGCGGTATCGGTGCGAGCGTACCTGCGCTCGAACCGCGTGACCCTTCGCGCCGTCATACCTTCTCCGCCGAGGGTAGAGGACCGCCATAGAACCCCATGGTCAAGGCGCTCGTCTCCCATTTTTTATGTTTTAGAGGTGTCCTCTGTAAGGGCGTCCATCTGTCGCTCTCGACTCATATGGAAATCATCAAGTCGCAGACTTTTCCAAACCTTCCGAGGAGGACAATTTATTTCTTTAGCGCTTAAGTCTCCCTTTCTTAATTTCGGCACGTACCAATGAGTGGCAATTTGTCACCATATTTCTTAAGTCCTTTCAAAGTTCCTTCTCGGACGTACTTCTCTAGGAGTTCATCTTGCAGTCCCCATCTACACCTCCTTGATTGCAATGGCTTCCCTTCCTATGCTCCTTTGCAACCAATCGGCTGCATTGCAAAATGCAGCCCATTTTTTTCTCTCGACCTATCCTCGGAGATCCTTACAAAACTCCACCCTCTCAAAACTTTCTCCAAGGTCTCGATACTCCAAAATCTTCATCGGAAAACCAGAATTTGTTCATCCTCCGAAAAAGGCACTTTCTCCGGCACCGACGCGACTAATGAGCAGTTCAAATGTGAACACTTTCGCTCGGGTCGTAACACAATAACATTGTCACACGGTCACTGCTCCACTAACGCAAAGAAACGTTACTTATCACATCAAAAATACTCGCTTGAGTTTCCGTTTAAGTTAGCGCGAGATCCGTCGCACTGTAGTGCATGGAACAGAAACTTTAGACACAAGTGTCCGCATTCGAAAGTATCATATTTCTGATATCGTTCATAATTGTACTCTACACTACCAACACCGAGATATCTCACGAGACCCAAAGGCGGTCGAAGATTACCGAAACTATCGAAATAAACGACTCGATCGTTCGTCCTCTTGTATGCGACCCAATGAGTTCCGGGACCATCTTCGTCATTGAGATTGACTATCGCCGATTCGTATCTGTACGGTCCATTCTTCGGCATAGCGTTCCGCATAAAGACTCCGCGAAAATGCGGTATCATGACGATTTTCGTGTACTTGAGCAGATCGACATCGGTTAACGCCCGGTGTGGCAGTTTCATTTCAAGTTTTTTGTCTTCACGTGAATACCCAGTCCTTTCCTATAGGGTTTCAAGTACAACCCCTTGCCCAGTGCAATGGCTTCCATCGCCTTGTTATGCCTCTCGCTTTCCTTCAATTGTTCCTTGGATGCGTTCGCATCGTTTGCAGCTTTAGCGATGTCTGCCGCTCCACCGGCCAATCACCGTAGGTACTCCTAACATAATTATAATGAAAGTCGTAAATGTACATTTTAGATATGTCCAGAATGGAAAATCCTACGTATATCGGATTATTGAATTTAATTTTTGTGCGATTCAATTCGATTATAGCCATATCTTCGACAAATACGCTACCACTATGAAAATTTGGCTTAGCAATTAGAGCCTTTGCTCCATAGGCTCCATCCCATTTCGTGACAAGTCTAACGTCCTTTTGTTTTCTATCATTTTCCATCGTTTTATCGTAGACTGCATTATTCATCAGTTTATAAAAGTTTTTTTCAAAGTCATTATCAGACTTTTTTCTCAATTCGGTATTTAGATCTATGTACTTTTTAAGCCACGAAGTCTGTCTAAATTTTAGAACACGATGAATCTTTATCAATTTCATACCTAATTTTAAATATTGTTTCGAATTCTTGTAGTGAATTATATATCTTTCTTTTGGGAGAAGTGACGTTATCAATTTAGAGATGTTGGAGCCTGGATGAGTGTATCGGTGTGGACAAAGTGGTCAATCATTATGAAGTTCTTGAAGTTCGACCGGATATTCCATGTCGACGTCGAATATGTAACCGATAATGGAGTCATCGGGAATTTGATGAATATCCAATTGCTCGAAATTTTCCACCCTCTCAAAGGAATCTAATGGCAAAACCTGACTCATAGCTGCACCATACAAATTGTTGACGTCATGGTACATAAGGTACGATTCCTCTTTACTCGAATCGAAATCATCTCCCATGTACCTGTTATTCTCCTTGGCGTATCTATTGGAGCATTGAGCTACGCCACCCCGGATACCTCTTTCTCTAAACAACAACATCTCCACGTCGGTCAAGAGCTCGAGTTTCACACCGGTACACTTAAGCATAGCATCGAAAGCAAGACCGGGTGCAGTGTAATAATGTAGAAGATCTAATTTATATACGGTAAAACATCCGCGTCTAAAATTTTCAAAGATAGAAAGTAAAACATCCGTTTTCAAATATAAATCGAAATATTCACCCAATGTCTCGATATGAAATGTTTGCCACACGTTTGCAGCATGTACATAATCTGCGTTCGATATTCCTTCATTAGTTAATTTCGAATACAATTTTTCTTTGGGTGGTAATCGATCCTCTTCAAGTTTTTCCCAACTGTCGACATATTCGTATGGAAAGACACCCTTTCTAGTCAACAAGTTAAATTCCTCTACACTATTGCAATGTTTACGTGTAATTGATTTTTCATCATCTCTCAAGTAGGATGCTAGCTTCTCGATACTGCTCGACATAAATCTAAACGAGTCAATAAATGGAAAACGTACGATCGTATCCTTGACGCTCTTCGTGAAAGATATGTATCGCACGTTATTTACCGGTAGAAGGTTTATCGAGCCCTCGAAAGACGTAGCCAGGCCTCTGATTAAGAAATGTAAATCATAACCTGATAAGTTATGAAACACGATAGGAACGGTGTGCGAGTTCTTGTAGTTCAAATTGCAACCCTGATGTGCAGCACCGCGATATTTACCCGTAAAATGTCAATGATCCCGATGCTTCACATCCTGGGGCGTAAAGGGTCTTTCGTAAATATGATAGATCTTTGCCGAGTAATATTCGTTTCTCTGTTCAAAATGTAGGGGTTCCATCGGTACGATGCGTTTCAGGTGTTACGTAGGCACCTTCTGTACCATAACATAGGCAAAAACCCTATTTTTCAATCACCGGAGTTAGCCATGGAAATCCGAGTACAGAAACGCGAATAGGAAACTCTTGCGAAAGAATCCAACGAGTTTATCGGCCAAACGGCTCCAAAAGTCATCGACCGACCCGGGGCAAGCAACCTGATGACTCCGCAACGCATCAGCACGACTCAGAAACGCCACCCTCACCTGGGCCCTAGGAAGCCCCCACCAATTGGAACATCCTGCTAATAAAACCAGCCGTCCGATCAAGACGGCAGTCATAATGTCATTAGTCGAAAGTCTTTAGTCAATTTGCAATAAGTCAACGTTAGTCGTCATCGAAACTTCGAATGGAGCTCCTGGTCCCCGGTACTCCGTTCCTAGCGAGTCAGAGACCGAGACCATTGGACTCCCTGCCAAGGACGACCACTATCCTGCGACCTGCAGTAGCGCCATTCGGTATTCCAGCGATCCAGCCACCGAGTCAGAACTAGACGGCGGCACTGCGACTTCCGTTGGACGGGAGGCTTCTAGGAGACCTCCAACCCTAGGGCACAGTCATCCGACCGGGTCGATCAAAAGAGACTGTCACCGATTACGGCCGCTGAACAAGCCAGGTAGAGGATCCTTCGCAAGCTCGACTCATCCTCATTTTCATTCTAGTTTATTTATTAACCCTTCATCTCCGACCAAAACCGAATTCTAACCATTATCGCGATTTCCATGCCTTGCTCCGGTTAACCGGAAAGATTAAGAATCCATCGACTTCCATTAAACAGCTGAGCTCGAATCTCAGCATCGCGAAACAGAATCACGCGAAGACAGCCATTAGAACAGTCAGGAAGTCCCGCATTAGCACTCCGGCGTCCAGTAACCTGCCGCCACTAAAGCGTGCTATCGCGACACCCGAAACGCCGCGACGCGGAAGTATATTAATCTAGAGGAATTAGGTCAAGGCACCTCGGGTGCCCTTCCAGCTGATTGTAGTTCAGACCTCGCGTACGAATAAATGCAAATCTTAATACACTAGCCACATAGCCATTCGTTCGCACCCCTTTCTTATTACTCAGTCCCCTAGATCCCACCAGAGAAATTGATCTAGCAATCTCCTCACAAACTTAAAATAATCGTTACGCGCAAGATTTGGGTAATCTCCGTCTGAATTACCCCGGCCTCGCATCCGCTCGGCCGCCCCGTAACATGTTCGTGCCACGATTCTTCCATTCAACTGTGAAAGCTCGGCAAATCGGAGGCAATCACAATGATAGAGTCCGAACTGCCTTTCACAAATGAAATTAGTGTTAGTTCCTGCTTCAGAGTTGTCGCATTGACAAGGCCGAAGGTACGGATCTACACTTCTTTTGCACTCTTTTTCTCTGAACCTGCTTCTATTGACTTCTGTCAGTCGAAGGTATAGCTCTTTTCTTTTCCTTTTCTTCTTATTTTCCCGTTCTAATATTCGTGTGTTTGGGAGATGCTGCAATAGCACAGTCCCAGGATTGTGTTAAAAATGACTAAGAATTAGGGATGCGATGGCTACCACAAAGGCAGAGATCGCTGGGGTTGGGATTTATTTTAGAGTTTTTTCCCCTATATAAATTATATTTCTTAAATATTCATTAATTCCAGCTGATTCCGGCTTTTCTCCTGCGTAATATAGCTTTCTAAATTGTTAGTCTAATTGGGACTGGAATTTATCCTACTGCTAGTGAAATTGGGTATCTATCCCTGTTGAGTGCCAGACCAGATGACCGCTAGATTACGGCGCTAGGCGCCCCCTAAGCGGCCAGGCACTTCATAACACCCCCCTTCGGGGTTCGGGTTCGCTACCTGGACTCCGCTTACGACAATCCATTGTGGGGTCCGGAGTCTGTAGGGTTTCTTACTTCTTCTCATTGATCTCCACAGTCCTCCTTGAGGCCAGTCACCGTGATCCGCTCTTCATCTGATCAAATGCGACCGCTCCAGTCAAGTAGCTCCCACTGTTGCTTCTTGGACTTCATGCTTCTTCGGTAGCATGCACTTCACTCCTTTTCGTACGTATGCTTCCCCCGCACGATTGTTCCATACACACGAACGACTCATTACGACCGTACCGCACTACTCGAATGAAACGCTGCGACTCACTCGGCATGAGTCGACTAATTATCTTCGTTCCTCGCCACATGTACTTTTTCGGCAATCCCGGCTAATCCCTCTGGCAAATGGCAACCTTACCCGAGGTGAGGGCTGTTGGCCAGACCTTTCGTTTCTTGTTGTTTTCCGGGGAAAGTCACAATCGACGGGTAGAAATCATCCCGTCGGTAACATTCTACCCCTTGGTACGGGGACAGCATCGTCTCGTACCTTCAGGTTGACAGCGGGATGATTTTGTTCGCCGGCCGGTACAAGGTGCGTCCCCCGGTCTGCACCTCCACCACCCGCACACGACCATCACGACCGGGATGGATCGTCACGACTTTACCCCTAGGCCATACATTTCATGGCAGTGTATGGTCAACAATGATGACTATATCCCCAACGGCTATATCCGTCGCGTCTCCTCTTGCCAACGCTTCCGGGGCAGTAGTGTCGGTAAGTACTCCCTCACCCATCGTCTCCAAGACATGTCGGCCAGTCGCTGAGCCGTTCGCCATTGTTTCTTAAGGCATAGGTCCACGTCATCAAAGCGTCCCGGTACTGGAGCTCCTGACGATGTTCCAATGAGGAAATGGTTGGGCGTCAAACTTTCATCGTCCCTGTGGTCCATCGAGACATGCGTCAATGGACGGCTGTTGACCACGTGTTCTGCTTCCGTTAACAGGGTGGCTAGAGTTTCATCCTTCGGGGCACGCTCTTTAAGTGTCGCTCCTAGCGCCACTTTAACACTTCGAACGAGTCTCTTTCAGCTTCCACCCATGTGAGGCGCATGCGGTGGAATGAAGTGCCATTTTATGTTTCGATTAGTCGCTTCCGTCTGAAGCGTGTCTGGATTCAATTCGCGGATGGCTTGTTGGAGTTCTGAATCGGCACCTCGGAAATTCGTACCGTTATCCGAGTATATTTCCGTCGGCCACCCACGTCTGGCCGCCATCCGCCGCAACGCCATTATCGCGGCGTCGGTACTGAGGGATCCTTTCAGCTTCAAATGTATAGCTCGCATAGTTAGGCAGGTGAATAATGCACCCCGCCGCTTCTCATGTCGCCGTCCAACCGTCACGTCCATTGGACCAAAATAGTCCAACCCGCAGAACGTGAACGGTCTCGTGTGATGTCCCACACGAACCGCTGGCAAGTCCCCCATCCGCGGCTGCCTTGGTTTGGCCTTTTGAATCCGACACCACTGGCATCGATTGGCAACCTGTCGTACTGTTGGTCTAAAGTTTATAATCCAATATCTTTGCCTCAACTCATTGATCACGGTTTCCGGGCTTCCATAACCGATCCGCTGGTGGTGGTGCAGGACGAGCAGTCGTGTTTACGGGTGTCGGCCGTCCAGGATAATCAGCGACGTATCGTCCTCTGGCACTCTTCTCGCGGTGCCAATGCGTCCTTGAAGACGCATTGTCCCGGTTGAATCGATGGCGGGGGATAATTGGTATAGGCGACTACTACTGCAAATATTCCGCCTTTGCCGTAGGGCCGCTAGTTCCGGACCAAAGCTGTCTTCCTGTGACTTCCTGGCTACGCTGGAACATTACGTCTCAGCTGGCGCCTTGCACGAATGCTCGCACCACGCGGGTGCAGAGGAGGGACCTCCTCGAGGTTCCCCGCGGGCAACGGGTGGGGTCAAGCGGCCTCCCTTCGGGGAGTGCGTCGCGGAGGCCCCGACCCGGCAAGCGCCTCCCCGGGGTTTGAACGATCGGTCCGGAGCATTCGGGTTTTTCCAGCCCGTCCTGGGCCTTCGGGCCCCTTTGGCGGTGGGGTGGGTGGGGTACGGAGTGTAACCCCCCAGCAATGGGGGGGCCGATAAGGAGGATCACCCTCCAGGTGCGGTCGGCCGCAAGGCCGATACGATGTCATGTGACTTCCTGGCCCAATGCTGCTCCGCCCGGTCGATGAAATCTTTCCCCATCTTCGAGTTTGATGCTTTCTTGCATCGAGCAAGAAACACGAGGACCCATGCGGTTGTCCGTATTAGTCTCATCCATGATGAGAATCGTTCCACGTCTGGCAGACAAGTCTGAAGTCGGTCAATAGTGACTGTCACAAACTGCCGTTTTTGTTCTTCTCTGGTACGATCTAAACCCTGTATCGGTGTCAACGGTGGCCACTCCGACTCCTCCTGCGCGAAAAAGGATGGTCCCCGCAACCACCGAGAGTTCGTCATGAGCACAGCATTCGTTGCGTCGTCTGCGGGATTTTGCTTTGAAGGGATCCATCTCCACTCGTCAGCTTCTGTCAAATCGTCGATCTCCCCCAGTCGATGAGCCCACGAACGCCTTATATGTATGTGGGTCGGATCTAATCCACTATAAGACTGTGCGTAAGTCAGTCCAGAAGCTACGCTTAAGTGGTTTCATTTCGTGCTCCTTGGTGATAGTCCGAGCGAGTTGACTGGTCAGCTCGGCCGCCTGAAGCTCCATCCGCGGGACGGAAACCAGCTTGAGAGAGGCCACCCTGCTCTTGCCCGCTATGAATGTCATCAATCGATGGTCGTGGCGTACCGTACTCTCCAATACGCCACAGCCGCGAACGGCTTCTCACTTGCGTCGCAGAAAATGTGGAGCTCAAAGTTCAGTGGGTTTTGGCCCTTGACAAGATAACCTCGGGGTACGGTACAGTGCACGATTTCCTTTATGTCTTTTATCCAGCGTTGCCACCCCCGATACTCCTGATCTCTCAGCTGAGTGTCCCATCCAATCCCGGAGCGCCAGACGTCCTGCAGGAGTAACTTACTCCGGATGGTGAAAGGGGCGAGGAAACCCTGAGGATCGAATATTGACATGATAACCCGCAGCATTTCTCGCTTTGTCGGTCGGCGGTTTCCTGTCGTGATGTCTTCTGGTATCTTCTTCATGCTCAGATCAAATGAGAGCGTGTCGGTGGAAGGGTTTCAGATGACCCCAAGTGTTCGGTCCACAGAATGCTCATCTAACGTGAGACTCACGGTTCCAGTCGTCGCCTTGTCCACAGTCAAGCTCTCCAACACTCGTTTACTGTTACAAGACCATCCGCGTATTTCGAAGCCCCCATGTTTGTGAACTTCGGTGACCTCGCGAATAAGGCGAATAGCCTCTTCATCCGTGTCCACGCTGTCTAAGTAGTCATCCATATAATGTTTATGGACTATCGCACTACAAGATGATGGGAATATTGCTTCGAATGCTTGCGCATTCCTGTTCTTTACATATTGAGCTGAACACGGAGACGACGTCGCTCCAAATATCATTGACGTCATCTGGTATGTTGTTGGTTGTTGCCCCCGCATATCACGCCACAGGAACCGCTGCGCATTACGATCCTCTCGGCGTATTTTTATCTGAAGGAACATCTCCTTGATGTCGCCCGTGAATGCCACACGCCGCTGCCTGAAGCGCATAAGAACTCCCAGCAATGAGTTTAGTAGATCTGGTCCGCTTAATAATTTATCGTTAAGGGACACGCCCTGTGTCCTTGCTGCTGCATCGAACACCAGCCCAAGTTTTCCCGGCTTGTTCGGGTTTGTTACCCCAAAATGGGGCAGGTACCAAGTTCTTGGCCCTGCATCTTTGGCATCAATTACTTTGGTTGCATAATCGTTGTCATTCAGATTCTTTATCTCTCGCGCGTACGCTTTCCCGAACTTTGGGTCTCGGTCCATCCTGTGTTCCAGCACTTTAAGTCGGTTTAAGGCCGTGTGATGATTATTTGGGAGCTGTACAGCGTCGTCCTTCCAGAGCAGTCCCGTTTCCCACCGCCCTTCAATTTGGCGTGTTGTGGCCGCTAACAGACTCTCGGCACGCTGGATCGCAACATGTTTCCGGCTGTGAATAGTTATCCCCATGCCCTCAAAACCGAAGTGTGCTTTTATCAGCGCGTAAAGGTCCATATCCTTTTTTGTCCGATCGGTGTCGATGTCATTTGTTCCGTTGATCTCAGGGTCCTCCAGTGCTAGAGTGCGGTGGTCGTTTCGACGTTCGCTCCTCGTCGGTGCATATCCATGGACGACCCACCCCAGTTCTGTGCGGGAGGCTACTGGTGCATTGCGTCCAGATTCGCGAATTTCGCGAGAAACTATTAGGTCCCAATTGTCTTGTCCAAGAAGTACCTTGGGATCGACGTCGGAACAGCATTCACCCACCAATTCGGTCAAATGGGCGAACTTTCTCAATACCTTTTCCGAAATAGACTGGCACGGGAGAGACAGCTGTCGTACGGTACGAGCTCCTGATATTTTACGGGCAGGGCCATCAGGCATCCCTGCTATTGCGAAGTTTACTTTCTTACTTTCGCGGTCTGTCGTTTCCATGTTCTTGATGCCCTGCAGGGACAGCGCAGCTAGTGGTCCATCTGCCTCAATCTTTTCTGCGAGATCAGCGTCCACCAGAGTTACCGTTGAACCCTCGTCCACCAGCGCGTAGGTAGTGACGTCACCGCGGGGTCCGCATAGCTGGAACGGCAGGATTTTAAGTAGGATCTTTTTCTCTCCTTTTGGCCAAGTGTTGGCCGTCACTTCAGGTTCGGCACTCTCCGTATCAGCTTCCTGCCTGGCAGTGTCGGTTCGCTTGTTAGGCCGACCCGCTCGGTGCAGCAAGGTGTGCATTGCATCCCGGGTGCTCACACTTCTTGGACTTACATTTTTGGCGTCGATGCCCTCCTACCAGGCACCGGAAGCAAACACCCGCTCGTGTTGCCCAGTCCCAACGGGCCTTTACGTGCTGCAATTTAAACCTTGGGCATACACCCACCTGATGTCGCGGATTATCACAGAAACTACATTTGCCAGTTTGCTCTTTCGTTTTTTCGTTTCGTAGTTGCTGAGATCCCTCGGCCTTGTCTCTACTAATAGTAGTGAAGGCTGCACTCTGACGGCCACGGATGGCAGCACGCCTTGAGCCCCAAGAGTCCTCCCTGCGTCCGTTCTCGAGGCGGGGCCGAGACTCATGGACTCTTCGAACACCCGCCCGGCACACGAGTTCAGCCTCGTTGAACAGGAATCTTGACAGACTCACCAGCCGTGGCTCCTGTGAATCCCGATTCTGATCAACATAGCGAGTATATTGATGGATCAATGTTGGAGGCATCTTATCCAGAATCTGTGCTCCCAATTCTGAACTGTGTAGGTATCCAACGTGGTTGACTGACTCCATTGCCGCCACGTAGTTTCGCACTTTGGTGGCAAATATCACGAGGTTACCTAGATTTATGTCGATTTTTGGGAGTCGTTTTATATCCCGCAGAATTTTTTGCGCTACTAAGTCCGGATTGCCGAATCGCAGCTGCAGGATATCCATGATCTCTTTTGTCGTACTTGTTGTGATCATTAAAGACGCGACTGCTTCCCTTGCTGTCCCTCGGAGGCAACCATATAGTCGGGCCATGTTTTCCTCCTCGGTGTATCCACCTCTCTCGGTGGTCAGATTAAAGGCGCGTTTAAAAGCGGGCCACTCCAGTACATCTCCACTAAAAGTCGGTCGATCTTTCCCCGATGATAATCGACTAACCAGGTGGCGTGTTGTCACCCCAGTTGATGCACCTTCTCTTACGGTGTCCAGTGCTCCAGTAATGGCCGTAGTTAACCGCTGAATGCCATCTTGTTCAGCGATTGCAGCCCGTGAAACACCAGTGTCCAGGTTACCGAGCTCGTCTTCGACTCCACCATTTCCCGATGGCCCAACACTCCCAGAGCGCTCCAGCCATTCACTCACACTCCGGTTGTTAGCTTGTTCCGCGGATTTCACCGATGGCTCGACGGGATTGGTGTGCCTATCGCAGTCCTCTTCGTCTATCTCCATTAAGTGGATGTGAAAGGCGTGTCTGAGGGGTCAAATCGTTTATAAAAGTTTTCTCCGAACTGGGTGAACCGAATCGTATCAAATTTTAGTACATGAATACGGAGGCCCTAATGATGATCCTGAAACTCGCGAAATTTCATTTTCGATAAAAAAGTTTATTAACTTATCATAGACTAGAACCAACATGGCATATTTTCGATATTTTCACGCCTTTTGAAGGCCTAGAATCAAAAATGAAGAGTTTCAGGACCGAGCCTGGACAATTTAGAACAACATAGTCGTATAATTTTACAGAGTCAGGTGGGAAAATATTGAGAATACTTTTATAAACGATTTCTGAAGAACGCACGCTTGTTTCGTGGATAACACGTGCTCTGTAATTGCTTTTAGGGTAAATAATTAGTTGCCGATAACTGTGCCAGATGGCACCGCAGAAAAAGTGCCAACTTGGGGCCCAATTTGTCGGTAAGATGGAATCCCACGTACACTGGACTCCATCGATGGGCTTGCTCCTGGTCCGCACTGACCTCTCCGGCCGCGCAGCGTACCAGCGTCGGGAGCAGCGCGGAATTCGAATCGCTCGAGGGACAGAATGGATTTCCTAAAGAAAATAAATATTTATAAACAAAAACAATTAATGAAAATTATTTTAGTATTACTGTGGAGCGTCCCTGACCCACCTAACGTAGTTTTTGTTAAATAATAATTTACAGAATTTTATAAAGAATATAATAGAACATTTTCTACTAAATGTTAAGAAGTTTCTTACAAGGAAACATTCCCAAGTGTCCGCTCCCGATCTTATTGATTTTCATCTATGTTGAAGAACACAAAAATCTAAGAGGCACGTGTTTTTTTATATCTGCAATGGTCCACATTTAAGGGGTGAAACAACCCCCCAAAGTTTGGGGAAAATTCGATTTTTATAACAATTTTCGTAGAAGCAATGGAGGGATTTCGACGAAACTTGGTATAAACGTATTCTGTATAAGGACGGTGAAAACACTATTGTCCAGCAATGCTACACCCCCCCCAAGGGGGTGAACTACCCTTCAGGCAACATTTTTTTGTAATATCTAATAAACGAGCACTCCTACTTAAGTTCCACTTACGCGATGTGATTGCTCACAAAAAATGCAGAATCCGTGTTTCTGCTTTTTACCAATAAACGTTTACACATCGGTTGTAAACAATGAATGTAGGTGGTATACGGGTATATTCCGAGTAGCTTTATTGGGTTATATCGTGACCAATTCATTCTATATAAATCTTGTGAACGTGCTAATTCCTCAAAATGTCGTTGGTTTTCATAGCATGCAATTATTTATAAATAAATTAAAAAAAAAAGTTGGAGACTATAATAGTTCCGCAACAGATCCGATGACGCAGTCATCACCCGTTTCCAACTAGTAATACAATATCCTTGGTGAAACTGTAAAATTGGATTTTTACCGTTTTTACGATAATAGAATTAGCGCTATTCGTAAATAATTGCATATTTTGAAAACCAACGATATTTTGAGGAATTAGCACGTTCACAAGATTTATATAGAATGAATTGGTCACGATATAACCCAATAAAGCTACTCGGAATATACCCGTATACCACCTACATTCATTTGAAAATTGTAGCCATTTCGCCGGATAAGGAAATAGAAATTATTGGTCACGAAAATTCAAGGGAGATACGAATTTCGCACCACGGCGCTCGCCCTGCGCTACGCTTTGCGGACACGGGCCGTTCGGCCCCGAGAGAGAGCGAAGGGAAAAAGAATGTGCGTACGCAACGGTTGACATGGGTGGCCCTCTGGCCGCTTCGCAGCTTCCTCGCCCGTTGCTCCGAGACCTCGAGACTTTACTGCTAAATGGGAGTACAGGCTTGGTACACGAAATCGCCAAGATGTGCGGATTTCAGATAACACGATCCGGACTGCAAGAGGGAAACTAACTACGAGTATGTTTCTTTATTGACTCGGAGCCTGAAATAGAGTATTTTGGGGGAACTTCGCCACGCGGTCGCTGAAATCGGCCAAGTTTCTAGCGATAAAGGTCCCAGTTTCCCCGGGCCTCACACCCTCTCCTTGTCCTCCCTCAACAGGCGGCTCTCGGCGGTCGACCCTAGGAGGCTCTCAAACCTGCGGAACCCAGACAGAAGAATGGGGAAAAAGGGGGAGGGTCACCCCGCGCTGTCCTGTTCCTCGGAGGATCCACTCGGGCCGTCGCTCCACGCGACCGCGACCCGGTGCGGCCGTTAGTCATCCCGCGCGACTAACTGCCCCCAGTAACAGAATAAAAGAGGGAGAGATAGACGAGAAGCCCGAGATCGAGGAACGCAACTCTAACGGAGGGAGGGGGGAGGCTATCCGTGGTGCGGGCCCGAGCCCTGGTTACCTTAAAGGCTTTTTGGGCTTGCCGGCCCCGGTTCGGCTGGTAGCCCTCCGGCTGTCCTTGTGGCTCGGCGACGATGTGGCTGTACGAGGTTGCAGGGGTTGCGAGGCGCGCACCTTTGTTGGCAAAACTGTCGGGGCGGAGAAGAACGATCCGCGGCTGACGGCTCGTTTTGTACGGGTTCCCCCGCCCTTGGTCCGGCGTCTTCCGCGGGGTCCCATTGGCCTAATTTCCCGCGGCTTGACCCAATTACGGCGTTGGGCTTCTTGACGGGGATCCTCGGCCGGCGCGCTCCCAGGATGGGGCGCCGCCGGGGACCGGCAGGCTGTCTGCTCGCGCCGCGCAGTATCAAGGCCGGTACCCGTGAGGGCCTCTCTCCCTTGGGCCGGTCGACGTATTTCCCGATAATGTCCTAAGAGTCCTGGTGGCTGGTCCCGGTTGACCTGGGGCTCGATCGGGGCCGTGGCCCTAGGTGTCCCTCCGTCGAGGAGGTCGCTCTGGATGGTTTCGGTGGTCGCCGAGGCGTCACGTGATCCCAATCGTTGTGGTTATTTTTGGCCCGTCCGCCGCACCAATACATGGCCGCAGACGGGCTCCTTAGGGACACAGAGACGTCTCCTCGATGATGTCGGCGGTGGTCGGGGCCTCGCAGGTGGGCTCCTGCCCGTCGGTTCGACTCCTGGCCGGGAAGTCGGCGACCTCCCCGGGAGCGGACTTCCTCATGCCGCCAGGGCGAACTGAGGTCCTACCCTCGCGGATTCGGTATCCGGCGGCCTATGCAGGTCCGTCCCCTGCGTGGTCTAGGTGGCCCGAGAGGAGAAGCAGGTGCCACCCTCGGTGGTGTTAAATGGTCCTCGACGCCGTTCCCCCAAGTCCTCTTCGGAGGTGCCCTGCAGACGCTTCCTTGATCGACGTCTTGATGACCCTGGTGCCTTGTTTTGGGTCATCCCGCGGCGGTCGAGCGTTGCGCGCGCCGAACCGGGCCGTCGCGCTTACAATCTCCCAAATTTGGCGAGGCCTTGCATGCCTAATTATTCGCCCTAAACGATGGGAATTAAAAATTTCCCGAAAAGTTCTTAATATGGCTTACTGCCAAAGAGACGGTGGGAAAAATGACATGGTTTTATTCTCTTCTTCTTTTCAGTTCTTTTCACTTCTTTTCAGGTACGCTACTGAAGAAGAAAATGGATTAATTGGATTCGAGCTACTTGATTAAATAATACAAACGCCATTTTTCGCAAAATAGAGAAAGGAGGTACGTCGAGGACGATTAATTCATCTTATTATTAATTAATACGTTGAATGCCTCGGGGGTCACCGGTGACCGGCACTCAACTTGGCGGTGGCGCCATGGGGGCCACCAGTGACCGGCGTGCCCAGATTTAGAGAAATATATATAACTTAAGCAAATGTCAATACTTATAAATTTGTATTATTACCATCATTAGTGCAATAGTGTCAAGAAATGAATGCAGTATGAAACATCTAAAAAAAAGTCTTATTTACACATGAAATCTACATTTATTATCCGCGCATATTACGATATGTGGTATTAAAGCATTTCAAACAAAGAAATGGTGAACCACCACAGTCTTCACAGTATGTCACGACTTTCTTAGTACACTTTTTTGCAATTTTCCTTCCTAGCATCTTTGAATTGTTTTGACAACAAATTTTGCAAAATCGTCGCACTGTTCCAGCTTTTCCCGGCATTGCTTTTAATTCATGACGTGGTTTTCTCAACCAGCTTTTAGATGGAGAAACTTGATAATCATGACAATTTGTTAAAAACATTGCTACTTTCATTCTGAACTCGGAAATTTGAATCTTTTTCCGTGTTAGCTCTTTGAATAATACCATTGCATTTATCATACATGTATTCAATAACAGTTCTATTACTAATTTCCTATACCACTTCAACGTTTTACGAAGTGGTGAACTATACGCTATCATTTGGTCTGATAAATCGACTGATGATTTTTCTAGATTGTATTCTACAACGATTGTTGGTTTTTCACAGGAATAGAATTTCTTTTGTACAGTAGTCACTTCTGCCGAATGTTTCGTTGAAAGCATTGTTACGTGGCGGCCGAGTGGCTAGCGAAGCCGGGGGAATTTCGTAGATTCCTCGGAGCGGTATTCCGTTGTAGAGATATTAACTCATACGCACACGTAACCAGTTTACTATTTGAGAGAATATGGAGAGGATAACCCGAGCGGCTAGGTCAACCTCTTTGGTGGGATGGATAGGTTTTTTGGTCCTCAAAGGGTATTGGAAAGTTGCAATGAGGACACAGGAGGGTTTTCAGGTTTCGTGAGAACCAAGTCGTTGTATTGTACTGAATGAAGCAGTTCTATTTATAATATAAGGGGTACAACGTCCATGGGAGTAAGGTGTACAAATATGTGCTGCGCTAAGCAGATCGTCGCGAGTCGAGGCAAGGACGTTATAGGCCGCGCGCTTGCACCTCGCGGAAGTGTAATAGAGATACGTCCGCGTATCTATTGCGGAATGCTGACGCGGAATTCTTTGCTTGCAAGGTGCGCTTTGCCTTACTCAGCAAGGGCGGCTAATAAGTTGCGATTCATATTTGAAGAGTTAGAATTTGATAGTTGTTACCGGGAGGTAGATACTGAATTCTATTGTGAGTTAGTAATTTGGAATAGGGTTCGAAAGAGTGCTGAAAGAGTAAAAGAGTGCAAGAATGGAAGAGTGGAACTCTTCGAAAAGGACCTGTACCTTGGCTTCGCAGAGGCTTTTACTTCCGGTGACGTCTCTCCTACGTCCTGCCGGTTGCGATGAACTTGACGTGAACGCCTTCAAACCAGGGCGTGCCCTAGGGTTGGAGCTTCCTAAGATTCTCCCGCTGGTCCGGAATTCGCAGCGCCGTCGTTCTTCTCACTATTGGCTCGTGGATGTCGGAGTACCGAAACGCACAACTGTTACTACGGTACGGTCAGCTCTTCAGAGAGCTCCAGCCCCGTTCCTGAGACTGCTGCTACTATATTACTGGCCGGCGGCTGCTTTTCGGCACTGCTTTTATACGAGATCTTATCCTTGAGATGCCCGTGAGGACAGGATCCGGTTCCTTAGTTTCTGGATTTTGTTGTTAGAAGTTTGATCGGAAGTGCTGAGGTAATCGCTAGGTTAGCGGAAGAGTAGGTCCGTTTTTTGGTCCGAAGTGCAATTCGATGCGGAGTGCGTACGAATAAGCCAAAACAATTCCTCGATGATTGTTCCACTTGTTATTTTTTCGGTTTAATCTGATGATACTGTCGTTGCTTTGGATTCGATATTTATCTTTCGGTAACTGACTTATACTTAGTAGAATGCGCGCCTCTCTATTTAGAGGAAAAATCGGGTAGCCTCGTAACAGCATCAATACGTCACTCTTATCTTTCCATTTTAAAATCGTTATACCTGATTTATTTTCGGGAGCAATGAGTTCCCCACGATTTAATTTCTTGGATGCTACTTTTACTGAATTTCCTCGTCGATTTTTTCGTAGGGTACCCACCAAATGTGTTCTTTGTGATTAATTTTTCCGTCAGATCAACACTTGTATACCAATTGTCTGTGCAGAGAGTATGGCCCTTACCCAATATATCTTTGCAGAGAGACATTACAAACTTGGACGATAAGTTTCCTGCAGTTTTATCTCTATTTTTTTTTCCCCGAGTATACTTCAAAAGAATAAGTGTATCCTGCACCACCGCATAATTTAAAAACATTTATTCCATATCGATGCCGTTTTTGTTTCAATTATTGTCTAAATATTATGCGGCCTCGGAAGGGCACCAATGATTCATCTACAAATAATGTTTCATCTGGACTATAGTATTTTTTGAAACTTCTGTTTAATATATCGATAATGTGAATGATTTTGGATAATCTATTATTAGGAACGTTTTCTTTATTGTTACTAAAATGAATGAACCATAAAAGTAATTCAAATCGATTTCTTGACATCACTGTACTTCGGAATGTCTTGCTATATATTAGGTTGTCCCATAAGTTCCTTCCGCATCGTGTATTCATGTCCTATGAAAAAAAGGGAAGAAACTTATGGGACAACCTAATACTTCAGCTCTACTCCAATACAGATGAATTTTGGGTAATCGCACTAATCCCATCCATATAATTAAACCAAAAAATCTTTTGATTTCATTAGGATTTGTTTCAACCCATTTATCGAGACAAAGCGAACGCTCTTCTGATACTATTTTCGCAGCATATATATTTGTTTGGTTCGCAATAATTTGAAATATTTCATTCGGAACAAAAAAAAAATAAAAACAACGCGGTTCACTAGAATACAAAATTTCAGAGTGATGTTTATTGGGTCCCGATGAATTCGAAAATGTAATCTTTGGTTGATTGCCCAAAGGAATACGCCAATTTGAATCACGCCCCCCATCTTCGTATTATTTTCATCATAACTTTCATGTTCAACTTCAGTATCTGATTCAATTCGGGGACGACGTATTGAAGATGGTATTATCATATCAGACAAACTGCTCGAGGAACTTTCCTCACTATCTAACAACACTCGGTATTGTTTGGAAGTACGTGATGAAAATGTATCCTCAATTGAATTGCTTGACGCAGAATCTTGAATTGAAATCATAACTTTGAGGGCTTACTAAAAAATTAAATAGAAGAAAGGAAATGCACCAATTTTTGTGGCGTATAAAAGTATAATAGAGGTTCTTATCTGATTGTTTACCACTCTCGAAAAGACTAAAATCGTAGAACTATTACTCCACAACACGAAAAAAAAAAAAACAATGAGTGCGCTGGTGTGCGATTTCGCGCGACTTCTAAAAATCAGTGAGTCGTGATAATTTCCGATTGCATTTTTGATCACTTATTTTTAGAAGTAACGCGAAATCGCACTCCAGCGCCACGGGGGTCACCGGTGACCCCCGGCGCAATTACTACTTCAAACATTGTTATCGACTGTATCTTATCCGTTGCAGATGATATTTCAATATTATGTGAATCGTATAATAGAAAATTCATCATGGCGCCACGGGCAATCCATGTCAAACTGGCGTGGCATTCAACGTGTTAAATAAAACAACGCAAGGGAAAGAAGGGGTTCTCAGTCTAGATCCCTAACACGCTTTCTCGAGTTCGCGTCCCTTTAACGAAGCAAAACGGAATAAAGAAAGACAAAAGGCGTATTTGAAATAAAAGTAACATATTTTGGCCTACGGCCCTCATCATCCCCGCCCCCTCATCCACCGCCGCCCGGACCAACGGTTCTCAGTGGGTCGTTTTTGCCGCGGTAAAATGGTCGATGCAGGAACGACTTTCTTTTTTGTTTGGTAAGCTGCTTTTTTGTCTCATGTGTTTTGGCGTCGCTCCATCTGCCTATCAGTCAATTCATGTGGCATCCATTTTCCGATCTTTGAACCTTTTCCAATGGCACGTAGGCGTATGGAAATAGCTAGTTGAGTAACATCCAATTTCTCGGCAAACATTTGTTGCGATTGGATATTGTCCTCGTCCAAAAAAGTCTGCAATTGATGATCCTCGACCTTCCTGTGCCGATTTTCACGCTTTTTGCCGCTCAGGTAAAAACTGCCGTCTTTGAACCGACGAAACCAATCTCTGCACGTTGTTTCCGATAAAGTACTGTCGCCATAGGCCTTCACAAGCATTCGATGCGATTCAGCAGCCGATTTCTTCAAATTGAAGCAGAAAAGCAAAGCATCTCGCATATACTTTTTTACTGGCAAAAAACTAGACATGATTACCAAAAGAGAATTGTATGATGTATGAAATTGTTGATTATGTGCACTGATTATTATTGATAGGTATCAAACTCATACAAAACAGAAGTAGGGCGTGTCCATAGTAAGTTAATATGCTCACTAACGCAATCTATGAGCAAACAGCGGATTTAAGCTTATGCACCTGGTGTATATATTGTAATAGTACGGATTAGGCCATGCAGTATGCACTGTCTTTTCCACACTGTCATGAGTCCGGGCCGCGTCAGAATTTTCCGGGAAAATTAAATCACCGATTTCGGAGGTGCGTAGACCCGAATAAGAGAGAGGCACGCGTGCGAATTAGAGAAGGATTGCGATGTCTCGTGCCGCGCAGACAATGTTTCGGTTTCTTATACGTCTATGCGTCGCTCGCTCAGCTGATCGAGGCTGGAATTCCGAATCGAGCTCGTGTTTCGATATCTCGAACGCTCCGAGATTCTTAAACAACTTTGATTAATGATTCTTTAGTTGTTTTCACCTTGTTGTGATGGATTTAATTTGGATAGGAATTGAACTCTCAGATTGACGATTTATCTCATGAGAGTACGCCAACTGTTCATCATCGAATCCGGACAAAAAGGATTCAAGGTGTGGGTGCAACTGGGTTGGTTTCCTTCGTATTTCGGAATCCTATTATTTTGGTTAATTTCTGATTTCAGACAATTTTCGGATTTGACGTGAATTAATTGATTGGATCCCTGGAATACTGCTCTACAGGTGTTAGTATCAACTTTAACCTAGATTATCCAGCTTCGGATATCCACTGGTTTTAAGGTTTTGAGGTTTGATAGGATATTTTGTGGTAGGTTCTTTTTGCACTTCTTCGTGCTCCGATTCTTCTAATTAACTGTGAAAGTTCGGCAGTTCGAAGGCAATCTCAATGATAGAGTCCGAGCTGTCTTTCACAATTGAAAATAGTGTCAGTTCCTGCTTCAGAGCTGTCACATTGACAAGGCCGAAGGTACGGATCTACACTTCCTTTGTATTTTTTTTGTTTTAACCTGCTTCGATTGGCTTCTGTCAATCGAAGGTATGGCTCCTTTTCTTTCTCTTTTCTTTTTCTTTTCACGCTCTAATGTTCGTGTTTTTGGAAGATGCTGCCATAGCATAGTTCCAGGATCGGGTTCAAAAGGACTTAGACTTAGGGATGCGACGGCTACCTCAATGGCAGAGATCGCTGGGGTTGGGATATAATTTTAGAATGCTTCCTCTGTAATTTTTATTTCATAAACGTTTCTTAATTCCGGTTGACTCCGGTTTCTCTCCTGCCTACTCTAACTTTCTAAACCTATGTCCAATTGGGACCTGAATTTATTCTACTTCTAGTGAGATTGGGTGACTATCCCCATCGATATCTAAATCTAATCTATCTTTTAGAATTTGACTCGAGGTCTCCTGGAGTCTCGCGGCCTCTCCCTACTCCTCAGCTCCTTCCTACTTCTCGGCCTCTTCGCACCGCCTAATTCAGCGGGTATTGCGCACGCGTCGATTGCCATCGATTTCGGTCTCGCGCAGGCGCTCCCTAATCGCCCCGTTACAATATATATTGTTGTGAATTTTCTCGCACACTCACAACAAAATATAGTTTATTATAAAAGTAACTAATACATTCAGGTTCTTTGTTGGGATCTAACAGATTACAGTGTTTCAAAAGAAGTTTTGAATGCAAGAGACTCATTCGACTCGACGGTTGCTTAACGAATGGCGCATTTTGTCTTTTGCGATTCCTTCGTTTGGTTTAGAAGACCTTAAGTGATCACATCTCAAGAAACGAAAGGAGGTTGAGGGTCCGGTCCGGTGTTTTTACCGAGAAATGACACCTAGGTCCTGCGGCAGCGTGAAAGCATCAGCGTGTGAACTTTTATGTGGGGAATCGTATAACAATATTGTAACTTTTCTTGCGTACCCCCCCCCCCCCCCCCGTCGGTCATGCCATGTTGCGCACTCGCGCGGTCGCGAGGAAGTGCCTGGAAGTCTTACTTGCCTTTTTGGCTTACCCTGGATCTCCTTTCGGCAATCTCAGATCAGTTAGGGCTTTCCATGGCGCAGAGCCTCAGCCTCTCAGCAGGTTTCATCAGCGAAAGCCGTATGAAAGGGAATACAGGGATTGAATGTACGTCTCATCTGAGGATGGTTCGGTCGTGGACTCGAAGTTATCAAAGGTCTCTGTGTGTCTGTCTGTTGCGTCCCATAAGGTTTTTAACTATAAGTTTGTTTTGTGTCTTTGAACTAAGCCAGATTTTGTGTGGGCGGGCTCCACGGTCACACTTTGTGCAATGTGTTTCCGTGCCCCTTTAACAAGGGGGGAACGGCGCCATGCCGCCACGCCCTTGGAGTGTAAGTGTGGAAGAACGTTGCACCAAGAAGCTGGGTCGTCCCGCACCTCTAGTCACCCGGAGAACGTCGCGAGGACGTCACGCCGGCGGCGCAGACGGGGGTTACGAGACCGTCTCCGGTATACATGGTTCCTGTTTTCCTTCATCAGGCACGGAATTGCCCGCGCAACCAAACACGCGGGAAACGTCGCGATGACGTCCCGCTGAGGAGCAGGTGCGCGAATGCAAAACCGTCTTCGAGCCTGAGAGGGAGGATGCGATTCGTCTCGAGCGGCTAGACACTCAAGGAACGTCACAATGACTTAACGCCAAGGGGCAGGTGCAAGAGTCCAACGTCGCCGTCGGGGTTCGACTCAAGCGGCTAGACACTCGGGAAACATCGCAACGACGTCACGCCCAGGGAGCAAGCGCCAGAGCGTGAGACCCGGCCGCGGATTGTCTCGCTGCCGCGTAGAAGGGGAACTGCACCTTGTCGTCACGCCTCTCACGGTCCGCGAGTCGCTCCGTTGAATTTTCGAAAAGTTTGACGAAGATTCCCGGAAGGGGAGAGAGGAGGGTGGAGGTCCGGCTCGATCCAGCGGGATACACCGGTGGTACTGGGAGAAGAGAAAGGAATCGACGTACCGGGGAACCGACGGCTCGAGGAATTTAGGGGAGGAAGGAATGGGGGGGGGGGGTATGAGAGACACCAAATGTACGGTAAGAGAACTGTATTTAAGAGGACACAAACTCCAACATAGCCTCCGGCATCACTGGCTCGGGTCCGGTGAAGACTGACTTTTGGGCCCCGAAAGACCCGACTTTATGTTTACAAAATCCTACGATTATGTTACTCTAACTTCGTCCCTTAAGGGGACCCTCTTGCTATAAAGAATTGGCAAGGCTACGTGAGGGTTTCTCCTCTCATGTTTCTCCGCTCCGTAAAATTTCTCCGAGGTGCTGTTGAGGCGACTGGCGCCCTGATACCGTCACGGCTTCGGTGCTTTATCGATCGGAATTAATCCCGCGGTCGCTCGGCGCACGTGGGAGGGAAAGGGTGGAAGCTGGAATTTAATGGGATAGTTGAGGGTGCAAAGTTCAGGCCCGGTACGGGGCCGTGGACGGCTTTCTTCTGGGCCGCGGTCTGAGGCGGCCGAGAGTGGCGCCAGCGACACAACATTCAATCTGGACACCACCCGTCTCGTGCGTCCGCTGCATTCCTCCCGGAGAAGTAGTCACATGATCATTTCGGAAAGCCGTGCAATTCGCCCGATCACGCCACTGTTGTTGAGTCGAATCCCAACAGCTCCCAACCTTACGCAGTTGAATGTCCACAGGGTCTGAGAACACTCGGATTTCTGCATGGCACCAACCGGTCTGCACACTGCAGCTTCTCTCATATCCGGGGAGTCCTGCTGGTCACGGCCATCCTTCAGGTTGAAAGCTTAGCATCGGTCCCACACACATCCGTCGAGTCTCTGGATACGACTGCCGTCCTCATCTTCATCTCCATCTGCCCGTGTTAAACTCAGGTCCCGTTCAGGTCTCGTTTAACTCTTCGGCAATTTTACCTTCGTATACCATTTCGTACATCCTCTTAAATTAAGTAAATTGATAGTTATAAAACCTCCTTTCCTACTGCAAGCACTGGTACTTCGATGCTGTTTTTGATTGCGTTGACTACAGCACATATTTGGCTTCATCGCACGTTTTGCATACATGAATGTAGATAACGTCATATAACCCATGTACAATGGATTTAAATGTATTTCATGTATAGGCTATGTGCATTGTCCCATTTTTTCCGTTTTAATCTCCATTTATTTCGGTATGAATGTTCACTGTCAAATTTCCCTTTTAATCAAGATTTAATTTTAATCTGTAACACATAAATGAATAACAAAGTATCAATCTTATCAATCATAAATGTTTATCTGTATTCTTATAAACATTAGACTTATTTGATATCTTGTATGACGATTTACACAAAGCTTCTTCTGTCTTCACTATTCTCTGCAAACACGAGCACACGAAAATAGTTATATTGTGACTTCTTCGCGTTTTCCTTCTGATATTTTTGATAACCACATGTGGCACTTGGCGATGACAGTTTTATCGGTCCCATTTAACTTCAGATTTGTAGACTATGATTTAAGTAAGAGGGGTTGGGAAATGAGGAATGGAGAAGCATTCACGGCCGTGGCACAGCGTAACTGGCGGCATCCACCGGGTAAAAAAGGAACCAGAGATGCCAAGATGACGATGGAACTGAAATGTTCTCGATGTACGACAAGTACTTGTAAATATCGTTTATGTCTTCGCGGCAATTGACTAAGGATGCTTAAAATTAATACAAATTTAATCGTAATCATTTTTTTTTTGGTAAAATTATGCGTTAAATGTTTGTTTTAACGCTAGTATTATGAGATACTTCGGGTATAATAATTCCATTGCTTGCTCATAGCGGCAAAGTTAGCGCCTGTATAAACTCTCGCCGGGCCTGTACTTGGTTGAACCCAGACGAAATCTCTTGATAATCCGTAATTTCAAACGATAATAATAAAAAAACGAAGATAAAAGATATCATTGAAATAGGGAATGCATAAATACTTATTTGAGGATTTTATCAGGGAGGCTAGCAACAAAGTGAGGAAGGGTTTTAGCTGACAGGTCCTACCATGCGATGCGTGCAACATTTATATTCTAGGCAAAAGTAATTACTTTCGGCAATCGAAATGTTTTTTGTTGAAGAAGTTTCTTGGATTCAGTAAAATTGATCTTGTAAGGATCACCAGTGTAGCAACTCAACTGATGGCAAGTTTGTATGTGATCAGCCGTGGACCCGAGCTGGGCCAGAATTTGGGCCATACGCCGCGCATGAACGACACGGGCGGATGCTGTAGCGCGGCTCGTGACCCAAGATCGGCCTGCGGCCACGACGCGGCGACCAGCGGCCTGCGTCTCCCGCAAACGGGCGCAGCAAGGCAAGCATTATAAGGCCGCGGGACGACAACAACAAAGAGTTCTTGAAAGGGATGAATTCAGTGAAGGCATAGCTCCAGTGAAACCGTAGGACGAGTCCTCGAATGCAGATAGCTCGAAAGTAACATGAGACCTACTGACGTGAAGGAGACGATGCGGATCAAGCGCATAGGCCGTTTTGCCTCCAGCCTGACCGATTCACCTGAACCGGAGGGACCCATAGCTGTTGACGTATTATAGGGAATGAATTCGCTGTACATTACTCATATTAGATATCAGCTCATTGTACATATTCACGCTTAGATCCTATGACGCTTACCGTTTAGCATTTATAACATCATATGCATCTGGTCGCTGCAATGCTTACATTCGCTTCCAGACCGCGCACGACGAAGTTCAACCACCCCGGAACTCCACTTGTACTTGTAACGGTAGGCCAGTGGCGCCACAGGTTAAGTGACGCCCTGTACGCCACGGTCTACGTTCAATTCTCTTCTCGAGACAGCAGATGCCCGGAGCGTTAGACGTGCGCGGCTAGAGTCTGGGTGGAGTGAACTAATAAATGCGTAATTGGAAAACAAAACAATGCGTTTATTCAAAGGGGCTGCAGCCTGGGCGGCTCTGTCGTTGAAGTCTCCGTTGTGGAGCTACAGAGGAGAATACGAAGATTGTACGATAAATATAGGTCGTCATTCTCTAAGTAGGACGGCTTTTCAATACGTGAAATGTTACTCGATCTCCTACCTATAAGGACTATCCTCCTTCCGATTTAAGTCAGTCTCGCTTTCGTGTCGTCTTTGTCATGACTCGACTTCGCGACTGTCTCGAACCGAAGTCTCTTCCTGCGGTTCGTTGAGAAGCTACGGATCTGCCGAACTGGGTTTCTTCCCAAATGGCGGCGCGTATGAATTCGTCTCCGGAACTTCTATCTTTTCCGACGCTCGGGTGCCGCTATATACTTTGTTGCGACCCGCTTCGCTTGCGGGTGTGCTGGGATCTTATTGGCGCCGCGTCTCGGTTGCTCGCGTTACCAGTGATAGCGTGTGTTGGGTTACGCGTGTCCTGGCGTCTCGCT
This sequence comes from Orussus abietinus, assembly GCF_000612105.2. Lineage (NCBI taxonomy): Eukaryota > Metazoa > Arthropoda > Insecta > Hymenoptera > Orussidae > Orussus > Orussus abietinus. The sequence continues at coordinate 101,003 of NW_019394452.1, forward strand.
TGAGTGGCTAGCTTGTGCGTGACGTGTTGCCCTAGCCTTGGCATTGGGCAACACGGCTTGTCACATACTGCCACCGGAGGATTAATAAACCGATATCGTTACTTTACTCACAGCGTTCTTATTCCATTGTTACGTACTCGGAGCCTGCAGCGACGGTTCTAAATTTCTACCTGAAAATTCAGAGTGAGAGATTTGGAAAGAAGAATGACCGTTAGAATCTTGACCGAGGATTCTGTATCCCGAGTATGTTCTTCCCGTATTGGCGCTAGAAACGATACAAAGAGAATTTTGAAAGAATATCCCGAGCGGCTGGAATATTCTTATCGGGGATTCGTTGCTCTTTCAAAGTGCTTTGCACCCCTTACTGATTCATACCCTTGCAATCTTCTTCAGGAAAGACTGGATAGACGGTTTTCAAATGAATGAAGTAGCAAGTATAGACTAGGTATAATTAACAATAAAACAATTTACAATGGATACAAGCCAACGTTGGATTAAATATGAATTGAAGATTGAGAGTAACGCGATAGAGGCTAATTCACGTGGAACGATCCTTTCCGTTAGGAATGAAATTAAAATTTATGGGTACTTGGGAAAGAAATCTACGTCCGAGAATCGCGGATCTGTCCCGAGTCTATCTTCCGATTGTGTGATAACCGATCTATTCGGTCTCCCTAAGGATGTATGGTGCAGGCTGTCGTTACCTAAGTCCGATCGGTTCCCTACCTCGTGACAGAGTTCTAACAGTCGGGAAGTCCCGAGGACACGTCTTTACCGAACGGTGGTCAAACATCTTCCAAGCTCAATCGACGCTATTATCGGGTGTTTATATACTGTCAAATGAGCGTCGGTCGCAGGTGGGGTGGACGGACTTTGGCATAAGGCGTCGCCGTGCGCGACCAAACGCCGATTGTTGCCCTGTCGATTCTGCAGAATTGCATCTTTGAATCGGCAGATTTGTCTAAAGTTAGTGAACTGGTGAATTTATAAGGTTTTTGAAAAATAGGGCCCACTTCCTTAACACCATCCACTCCTTAATCCTCGGTACAGCGCGAACGCACCGAGCGAAATATAGTCGCGGGAGGAAACTCAAGTATAGATCACTGCACGTAAGACCATCGCCAAATTTACGCGCCCCACGTCTATCTTTACAAGTACCGAGTGCAAATTATGTAGCGAAAAAACTTGCAAAGTGCAAAATTGATCTCAAGTAGTGAAAATATCAATGAAAATCATGTACTTTTTGGATAAAATGTTGTATATAACTAAACCAACTTAATATTTGATATAAAGTATAAATAATAGAAAATAAATGTCACTTGATGTTAATGGAAGAATGGGTTCACCAGTAACTATTACAGGTTTAGGAATAAATACCCGACATATTAAATTCCATTTTGTTGCACGAATATTATTGTGACGAGGCTTACCTTACTTCCTCAGAACAAAGAGACACTCATTACATTAAGTACGAGTCAGTTATCGGAAGATAAATATTGATTTCAAAGCAACGATAGGGTTATCTGATTAAACCGGAAAAATAACGAGTTGTGCAATCATCGAGGAATGTTTTGTCTCAACCGCATGTTTTCTGCATCGATCTACACTCTGGACCAAAACACGGGGCCTACTCACCCAGCAACATAGTGAGTTCCTGATTACGTCGGATTAAGCCCCTTGTAACAAAAATTAAAAGATAAGGAAATTGGTCCATGCTACGTGGCGGCCGAGGGGTTGCGAGGCCGGGGAAAATATTCGGGTTTTGTTTAAAGAGGTCTTACCTTGTGCTTCCACATAACGATTAGATATTATTGTGACGAGATGGTCCGAGCGGCTAGACCAGATCCTCTGGTGGAACTTATAGGAATGAAGAGCTGAGGAGGACTCAATAAATGGAGGTTATTGACAAGTTGACGAAATGTTTTGGAGATACAAAAGACTTAATCTATCCGGTTATCCGGAGCTAGGCATGGAATTCGGGTATTTCTAGTTAGGATGAAAGATGAGATTAGGATGAAAAATGAAAGTGACCCGAGCTTGCGAAAGGGCCTGTACCTTAAATCAGCGGCCAAATTCGGTGACGTCCTCCTTAAATCGATCAACCGGATGACTGCGCGTGAACACGTTCCGCCCGTGACATGCCCTTGGGTTGGAGGTCTCTTCGAAGCCTCCCGTCCAACGGATGTAGTTGTGCCGCCGTCTCCCTGATTTGATGCTCTTGGATTGCTGGAGTACCGAGCAGCACATTTGTAGCTCGGAGTGCAAGTGATCCTCCAAGTACGATGGTTTCGGTCTTAGACTCGCTAAGAACTGAGAGCCGCGAACCAAAGACTCCAAACTCGCGGTCGATGGCGATGATGGGTTGTGAGACTCGGTGCAAGACTGACTTTTCTTCTAACTGACTAACACCTCGCCGAAAGGGGTTGCTGGTTTTTATCGATGAATTTGGGACGGCGCTCCCATTGGTGGGGGTTCCATGATCTATACGAGGGCGGTGATTGCAGGGGTGTAGGATATGTTACAGAGTCATCAGGATGCACTTGGGCCCGGTTGATCGCGACCTGGTCTTCTTGGGTCGGTGGCGCGATCTTAGTCAGGCCGACTCAAGACTTCCTTTCGCAAGCGTATGTCCAAATCGCGTGCTAATTCATGGAATTCCATGACTACCTTTCGGTTTACCGGGTTACGACTATTTCGTAAACGGTGCCTACGTAACAATCCTCTCCCCACGGGCATCTCAAGGATAAGATCTCGTATAAAAACAAGTCCAAAAATCGCACAGGGCTTGTCTAAGACGGTCTGTCAACCACCCTTCTGTTAAGACCCAACTCTCGGTCAGTCCACAATCTACGTGACTGGGGTTCACTAAAGAGCTGACCAAACTCTTAGTAACAGTTATACGTTTCGGTAGTCCGATATCCACGAACCAACAGTGAGAAGAATGACGACGCTGCGAAATCCGGACCAGCGGGAGAATCTTAGGAAGCTCCAAACCTAGGGCATGCCCCGGTTTGAAGGCGTTCACGTGCAGTTCATCGCAATCAGCCGAATGTAGGAGAGATGACACCGGAAGTATAGGCCTTTGCGAAATTAAGGTACAGGTCCTCTTCAAAGAACTCCACTCATTCACCCTTTCATCCTTTATCACTCTTTCGCCTATCCAACCTATCGTTCACCTTTCTCAACCTTTTCCAAATTACTAACCCGCGACAGAATTAGGTATTTACCTTACGGTAACGAGTACCGAATTCTAATTCCTTATAACACCAAATAGCAACTCATTAGCTACCCTTTCTAAATAAGGCAAAGCGTACATTGCAATCAAAGAATTTCGCGTCAGCATTCCGCAATTGATACGCGGACATGTATTGTTACACTTTCGCGGGTCGCTAGCGCACGGCTGTCACGTTTTTATCTCGTCTCAGGAGGATCCGCTTAGCATAGCATATCTTACATGCACCTTACCGCCCTGGACACTATACTGCTTGCATTACAAATAGAACTGTTCGATTTAATATAAAACGACGACTTAATTCTCAAGAAACCTCAGAAACTCTCCTGAGTCCTCATTGCAATTTTCCAATCACCCATGGAGAACCAAAAACCTTTCCGTACCGCTAAAGAGGTTGACTTAGCCACTCGGGTTATCCTCTCCGTGTTTTCCAAATCATAAGCTGGTTACGCGTGCGTACGAGATAATTCTTCTACAATCACTATACCGCTCGGAGAAATCTGCAAAATTTCCCCGGTCTCGCGAGCCTCTTGGCCACCACGTAACATTATTAATTCTTTCAAAATCTTTTAGCCTTTTAAGTGAATTAAAGTTTCATTCTAATCGTTTATGTATAGAAAATGTAAAGTTAATGAATCATACTGATTTGGTGAAGCTGAGCTTCAGAAAAATGAAGTATCATTTGAAATTTGTTATTATTTCATTCGATCAATCTTTCAAATTAGTTTGTTGATAATTGGTAATAAATATCTGTTTTACACGAGAATTGCGGTGTCCTAAAATGTGATTTTTTGCTCATTATAAAGGAGGAAATGCAGTTTTTCCCGGGAGGACGGGCAGATAAAGATTTCCCCGCCTTCACTGAAGAAAAATAGTTGCATATTTAATTCTGTTTCCATTAGTAGTGATAAAGGAAAAGCATAAACGTAGCTTCTTGAGTTACTTTGGTTCGCAAAATTAGAAGGGTATAGTTTGCACAACTTATCAGTACAAGTAGCAGACAAACTAAACGGTTCGAGAATGTCAGACGTGTATTCAATTCGCGAAAGTAGTAATAGAAACTCGGACTAACTCGGAACGTGACTAATAAAATCAAAGTTTCTGAAATAATGATTAAATATCCAGAGCCATGATCGATAAAATTTATCGCTCATGGCTCTGTTATATGTCGCAACAGCCGCAGCTGTTGGAGTGACTTTCAGATGTGCTATTTCAACAAATTGACTCCGTTGCTATGAAACCCTCAAATTCAGGTAAGTAACTATGTTTGATGTTTGTTATTTTAAGCACGAATGAAACGACCATGTTTATCAAGAGACGAGAACTGCTTGTTATTATGAGACGTTCTGGGAAAAAGAGTGTAGACGAACAATTTTATTTCTTAAACGAAGAGATCAAGAAACAAATTACATGTGACGACAAACAGTGTAAAGTCTTAAAGCAAAAATTGTCCCAAATTAAGTCAGAATATCAGTTTCGTAGGACGACAGCTCGTAGAATCGATGAAAAATTTCAAAAACGTAATAGAGAGTGGCTAGAAACATCAATTACAGTTCCACAATTGAGAGAGAGGTCACGCGGAAGCTTGAAAGTTCCATTTGAAGCGTATTCCGAGCGAACGAAATGGCTAAAAACAAAATGTTTATGAGATGTTACGCCTCTGTTCGTATTAACCTACGCAACTCAAATGGAATCGAGAGCCGCAGAACAATCCGAAGTTTAAAAAGTTCTTAAATATGTAACGACATCATCGACGACACATACGAGCAGGTACAGCAGCGCGAACAAACAATCAATAGAACCCAAACAGCTCATCTCAGATGAACATGCCGTCGCAGTTCTGTTGGACGATAAATTATCTCGGCACCAATATAACGTGAAAAGGATGGTAGCTCCAGAAAAATTTCCTCCGTATAAAGCAGTTGAAGTTGCAAAACAGCTGTGCTATCCTAAAGGTATTCCGTAATACAGACATGTACTATCGTTTTGTTACAACCCCTGCTGGATCACACTGCAGAGCGTTTACTGCTCACGCTGCAACCATCACTCGGGTTCTTCAGAATGAAGAATTGAAGAACGTGTGCTTACTGTCAAAGTGGGGTTTTCTATTGAACATGGCTTATAAATTGCCATTTAAGAAGTGGCAAGCTCGTGGGAGGGACAAAGAGATTGTATTACGAAATAATGCTTGAATTCAAGTAGTAGGAAGTGGCCGGTTCTGGACAGAACAGGACGCGTGCACACGTACACGGGCACACACCCATGCGCAGCGCCGGCCTATGCGTGTGAGTCCCTCCCCCCTCCCCCTTTCCCCTTACCGAAAGCCCCTGGGCCTCTCGTTTGCGTGCACACGTACACGCACTCATGCGCACCGCTGGCGTATGCGTGTAAGTCCCCCTTACCCCCTACCGCCTTGCTTACCCCGCCCGTCGGACCCCGCTTCAGTCCCTAAAGAACGTTGATGCAACGTTTCCTCCCTCCACCCCCGCGGACGACCCAGTGGAGATCGAAATTTTACCGTCCGCCACTCGATTCCGCGAATTCTGCCATCCGCCGTTCGATTCCAAGAATCGCGTCGGCACCTTTGCTCTCCGCAACGACGGAAGACTCGCGACGAGATTCTGAGAATTCCCATCGATCTAGGAGGACAGCCGTTATCTCCATCGACGCAGGAATCCGTCGGCCATTCGACACCGGAAGGATTGGCGACGTATTTCCGAGAATTCACTTCGTCCGTCGATTTTTGGAGCGGTTATCTCCCTCGACGCAGGAATCCGCCGGCTCTCGTCAGCCATTCGACACCAGAAGATTCGCATCCTCGAGGAATTAGAAATCCATTGGCTCTCGTAGACGTTGGACGATAGCACTTTGGAATGTCCTAGAACTTTTGACCTCAAACGCTTCTCTCTGTCTCTCACCGTCAACGATTCCAGGAAATCCCCTACCATTTTTTAAAACAAAGAGGGCTCCCTGTATAAAAGGGCTGCATCGGGATGTATTTATTATTCGAGTGATCAGAGTCTGGTTATTCAGAACAACGAGAAGCAGAGCGAAGTTGCAGTCCGCATAGAATTGCTTCTGAAAAGCATTAAGGAAGTGAAGCAGTTGATCGAATCGGGGATCAAACGTGATCGGGTTACAAGAACCTTAGAGAATTCTTCGTCTGGATTGAAAGCAATGGATTTTTCAAAAATCAACCAAGTGGGCCGCCTCGAGGATCTTTTACTGACGAAGAAGTTGTCCGAGTTGGAAATTAACAAGAATTACAAAATTAGCGGAATCCGGCAAGTTCAAAACAAATACGGGATGAGATTGCTGGCGAGCATCGAAAAGAGCTTCTCGGTATTTCTACCGGCAAGGATGGCGAAGGCGTTGAAGGATGACGACGATACGTTTCAAAACATGACGCGTACCGCGGAGGGGAATGGACTTATCATGCTGTACCTCGGTGAGCACTATTACCATATCGAATTTCACTGTTTGGAGTGTGCCGAATGGTGTTTGGAGTGTGTCAAATAAATACGCATAACGGATTATATCACTGTTTCATTATTGCCAACAACCAGACCCTTAACAATTTAACATTCTCGGTCGAACAATTAAAATGCGCAGCGTTATGATGCAAACATCGGGTGTTCGTCTTATTTCGTAACTTCGGCAACGACGGACAATCTAGATCTCCTAAGTCAACGATGCTATCGGGATGGCCCGTCAGATTCTCTAACCACTTCTTCTTCTCCAATCCTTTGACGTAGATTTTGGTAGCATCTTGCAGAATGCCTCGAAGATTATTCTTAGCTCTCTTATACGGTATATAGCCCGAGGTCCAAGATATCCCGTGAAAATGTCGTTCCAGCCACAAGTTCATGCACTTATATTTGGCCGGAAGACGCTCCCATGAGCACAGTGGTTGAAACAGGAACGTTACGGGCTCGGAGAAATAGTTATCGGTTCCAATTAGAGAAAACTCCTTTAAAACAAACTTATTCGACGGTTTCTTAAATCCTTGCCGACCTATGATGACTTCCATTTCTTTTTGCAAACTACGCAGGAGGAAGCGATCGAGGCTTTTTATACCAACTTCTTCACCTCACCACTCATCGGATTGTACTCAACGATACGATCGTGCAGGATTAAGCAAGATGCCGATGTTTCGGCAGGGAAATTCTTTTCAGGCTCAAATTCGAGGCGAATGTCAACAGGTCCGAACTTGAGGGACTCGTTTTGTTTCGAGCAATCGATGACGATCAGAGGTGCATGTTCCCAAAATTCATTTCTCTTTAACAGCGGCTCAGGGTCTTTACCGCAATACAACGCTTGAAAGTTTGCATACATTTCGTACAGCAGAGAAAAGTGATTGCGGGCAATGTCAAGGTTCAAACTTCCATAAGGTTAACATTGCGAATTCAAAAAGAATTTAACGTCTCTGACGTTACAATGATCGAAGTGAGTCGCGTTCTTGTCGTTCTTATTCTTTCTGTTTGTATGGAAACCCAGGACAACGTATCGAGGCTTTTCCAACTGTGTCGACGTCTTGACCCTCCACACGAAGTGGTGGGGAGAAGAGGATACTCGTACAACTCCCAGGTACGAAAGCTCATGGAGATGGGTGCATCTTTCTCGATGAACTTCAACAATTTTATCTCTCGCTGATCCGAGACCCTCACGTACGGTATCAACCACTCCAACTTCTGAATTACGAGTTTGTATTCCTCTGAAGCAGTTTGCACGATCGCATTGGCGTTGCCCTTCGCCCTCGTCAGAATCAATTCATGTTTAGCGTTGATGATGATCTTCCGATAATCCTCCGCGAATCCCAGTATCATGCTCAGCGGTATGGATACGTCGAAGTAACCGGCTGCATCAGTCAATTTCGTTTGCTCGGTGAACCAACCGGCGTTTTTCATCGATGCGCGTTGACCGGGTGTTAGGGAAAGGTAGCCATTCATGAGACGCGTGAGACCAACGTTCTTGTTTCGATCGATCTCGATGGCGTTCATTTCAAGCGAATTTCCTCAAAGAGATGACAGATGGCGTTATTGACCAGAGCCGTACTAGCAGTCACCGTAGACCCGTCATTCTTAACCAGCTTCCCGTACACGTGTAACGAACTTCTGCTCGGTAGTAAGCACAGGTCTTGGTGTTGAACGGAAATTCGAATCTCGTCGCTGTTGTTGAACGTTGACGAGGCGTAAGGTTGGTGCGCATGCGTCTCGCAGTGCACTATGGACTCGTCGAAGATGACGGGCATCCGAATGTTCAACGTTTCTTCCTCCATGGTATGCACCATATGAAAACGATGCAACAGCAGAACGAACGTTTTACTTTCCTCTTCCGACGACCGTGAGCCCCAGGCTTATCAGGAACAATATGTTTTGACGTGTTAACGCTTTGAGAAGCGGTCGGTGACTGGTTTCTTTTCGGCATATCGGTTTCTCATTATAGCCGCTACCGATCTTTCTATTGTAAACCATTCCCATTATTGCATGGATTTAACGTGCAGTCTTATCGTTATGACCTCCCCTTGAAAATTCACCAAGTCTCCGTCCTGATCGACTATTCGAATCTGGAGATGATGTATGGTCTTGGTCGCGATCGGCAGGTAAATGACGTGCGATGGCACCTCTATGATCTTATATCCCGGTGGTACGACCGGGAAGAACTCGTGTATGGAATGCACCTTGCGATCGTTGATGTAGGCCCCCGCGGTAATATTACATTCGACTCGCAAAGTGTTTAGTTTGAGAATGGTTACGGGTACATCAGACGTATGCAATATATTGACTTTCAAAACGCGTGGAGTGAAGCCCAATAGACAATTGTTCTTTGGATGCGTTCGCATTGTTAACAGCTTTAGCGATGCCTGCCGCTCCACCGGCCAACGCTCCAACGGCACTGAGACCCGCAAACATGGGGACGAGAAACGGTAGGAAGCCTCCAATTATTGATGGTACAGGTAGAACGCGTGGTTTACGAACGTTGCGTTTTCCACCCATTTGTTTAACGACTATCTGCGCCCCCTTGAGGGTAGATTTGATAGCGATCCGAGCATCGTTACTCGAAATCATCGATCGTTTCGCCGCGTCGATAACTTTTCGCAGCGTGATCGCTCTAGGCTTCTTCGTCTTGTTTCCCATTCCAAATTTCGATTTAGCTTTCATTAAGTTCGTGACGGTCCAAGAGGCCGCTTGCTCGGGCACACTCGCGTCTTTGGCTAAAACGCGATTCCAAGCTTTGTCGGCCAATAGCCTGTCCGCTACCCCTCTTGATAATTATCGACACAGACTAGTTGACATCCGTGGATTGGACGAGACCTGGCAAGCCGATATCGTTGACATGTCAGCCTATGCAAGAGCGAACCGTGGCTATAAGTATCTGCTCACCGTGTAACGAGCCGTGTGCCTCGGACCAGGGCGCCAGATGCCGAGCCACACGACTCGCACAGCACTGCGGCCGGTCCCGCAGCCCGGCGACCGTTTCCCGCAAGCGCGACAGCCCACGGCCCGCGCTCTCTCGCAAGCGCGCAAGCCTCCCGGGCACTATAAGAGGCCCGGGAAAATAGAGCAAGGCAGAGTTGTAGGAAGGGACGAAACCCGCCTACACTCTCAACCTGATTCGCAGGACGAGACCTCGAATCACTATAGGTGCGATTTCGCATCTCCGGAATTAATACCGACAAGAGACGACACGAGCCGAACTTATATCGTGTCATCTCTCCGACCCCGGGAGTTCGAACAATAGGGTTAGAACCGTTACTGCAAATATATTAATTCATGTTGTATTCAATTAGCTTTAATTACGACCTCGTTTGTATCCGGTCTAGTTCCAATATTTTGCTTTCAGACACGAAGCTACTGATGCCGACCGGCAACCGATGTTGAGTTAATAAACAATTATCGTTATTAAACCTGAGCATACTTTACTCCACCCAGGCATTACCCCTCGGACACTCAAACGCTCCGAGCGGGCCACTGTCGCGGGAAGAGACCCGAACGTGAACCGCGGCGCGCGAGGTTACCACCTAACTCGCGCCCTCGAGTTCTATCGTTATAACCGTTATCGACATATTTTCAAAATTTGCTTGGATCGTAGCGTCGAGGAGTAAGAACGCTAAGGATGTGACGGCGGCTATGAAATCTATACTGGTGGAGGATCGAACCCCTAAGAAATTACACGTTGACAGAGGTCGAGAATTTTACACTTTCGAATTCCAAGATCTGATGCGAAAACATGGTATCACGCTGTACTCGACATTTAGCAACTTGATGGCGTCGATCTGCGAGCGATTTAATCGGACTCCGAAAAGTAAAATGTGGATGCAGTTCAACTTACAAGGTAATCATCGGTGGTTGGATCTTTTATCGGGCTTGGTATCCTCTTACAATAACAGTAGACACCGAACCATTGGTATGAGGTCCGCAGATGTTACCGCTAAGAATGAGAAGATATTATTGCAACGGGTGTTCGGCAATTTTAAGACTAAATCTACGCTTAAACAATCAAAGTTTAAAGTAGCAGATAAGGTGCGAGTAAATAAATTTAAACACGTTTTCGAGGAAGGCTATACACCTAATTGGACGACGGAAATTTTTACGATAAGTCAAATTAAAAATACCGATCCGGTGACGTATAACTCAAAGACTGTCAGGATCACCCCATCGAAGGCGGTTTCTATGAACAGGAACTCAACGGCGTTAAATATCCCGACGTTTATCTTATAGAGAAGGTGCTCAGGAAGCGTGGAAATAGGCTTTTCGTGAAATGGTTAGGGTTTGACGATTCGCATAATAGTTGGATTTGTAAGGTGGGTGTGTAAAAGGTGTGAAAATAAAGATTAGACAATTTTACATTTTGGTGGTTTATTTCATTCTTTTTGTACTCAAACAATTAATTCCAATAATGGTGACGGCGAACGGTGAGGATGGAGGCGACCGCTGGCGATTTCCATGAACAGGAACTCACCGGCGTTAAGGTGAAGTGAAACACGTCGAGGAACTTGATCGACGACGATAAAGAAGATTTTTCTAAATGCCTAGGTTATCGACGTTCGTTTCTTTACAGACAGCTGTATCGAATTATATTGGATATTGTACCTAATGGCATACTCCACCTGTCGTTTTCATACAATAAATATCAAGAAATCGAAATAAAACTCCAGAAATCCTCCGAATTCATGCTTTCTGGGACCCTAATTGACAGCAGAGGGACCCCCTGCGCCATCTGTGATTTCTAGGTCAATTAGATTTTCACCCCGAGACCTAGTATTCCCATCGTTTTAGCATAGAAGCGCATACAACACTTTTTTTGCCTTTATCCCGTTCAAATGCGAGTATATCGATTACCAGAGTGTTCTAAATTGTCGTGAAATTGTCCTGACCCTTTCGTTTCTCATATTGGAGCCTTCGATAATTGTATATTGATCGAAATATGAGAGCTCGACGCCGTTCTGGTTCTGCTCTGGGCTAAGTTAAAAAATTTTTTCGGAAAATCCAAATTTTGAATGTGTCAGGACAGTTCTTAGATGATCAAAAATTACGTGGCAAAGTTTCGGACAGTTTGGTGTAATACCCTTAAAAAAAGTGTTTTATTCGAATCGACTGATTTGAAGGAGGCATCACTGGATGTGTAAAAGGTGGGAAAAATAAATGGTAGATAGTTGTACATTTTTGGTGGTTTATTATTACATTCTTTCTATTAAAAAAAATTAATTTCAACAATGGCGACGGCGAACAGTGAGGGTGGAGGCGCGCCGCTGGCGAAGGGTCACGGCGAGGATGGAGGCGGGCGGCCGCTGGCTCGCTGAATCTCTGACGCCGCCCATCTACCGCCATCTCTAAAGTAAAAATTGAAAATTATCAACAAACGAAATAAAAAAAGGAAAGAAAAAGAAAAAAAATGAAAAGGAAAAGAAAAACATTTTCTACACTGAGTACTTACCTTATATTTTTTGAAAGATGATGCGTCGTCCTTCTTTTCTCATTTTAGCCCGGACATCATTGATCTTCGTCACGCAGTTGAATCCCAGGCCTGAGAATTCACTCAGGCGGGAGTAGACATCTATGGCGGTAATGATCGCCATCCGCGCTTCTTCTAAGTCGCCTTCCATCCATTCCAATGGCACGATGACGTTCGGTAGAATTTCTGCGTATCCGGACGTTCCATTCATTTTGGCGACGAATGAGCAGCTGCTGCACTCTGGAGCATTATTTAAAAGATCTCCCCTCCACTCGGTACTTTTCGATTCGACAAAGGGTTGCAATCTATCAGAGTTGTTTTGACTGCCCAGAGTCGGTACTTCATTAAAGGATCAAATGATCGGGGAGCTCGTACTCTTTCCAAGATGATAATATTAAACGTTAATCGTGAACCTTCAAATTCCAATTTCTTACACTTTTTTTGTAACCCCATGGGAGTGTATCAGTCGTGCTCGGAACAATGATTCTCTTGTTATCATTCCAGCTCAGTGCTAGTTTTCTTTATTGTATAGTATAAACATTATGTTTTCTACTTTGAATTAAATTTGGATTTTTAACTAAATTTCGATGATGCGAGAGACGTTGTATACAATCGTCGAAGGTAATGGTTCTTAACGTAGACCCTTTGACCCCCTTCGCACGTTTCTTATCTTTGTTTCCTCCGAAAATTTTGAACAAGTATAATTTTGCTCACAGTCCTACAAACTCGGTCATAATTTTCCCATTGTTCTCATCCTTCATTAAGCCTAACATCTTTTTATTAACTAACGTTATACCGAAAATATTATTTACAGGGTAGTCGGAAGTACCGAATTTCTCTAAGTCACGCACCATGTCATCGTATATATTCGGAACGGTAAAATGATAGAGGAGGCTGTCGGTATCCGTGTACATTAATTTCGCCTTATCACCATAGGTACTCCTGATATAATTATAATGAAAGTCGTAAATGTACGTTTTAGAGATGTCTAGAATGGAAAATCCTACGTATATCGGTTCATTGAATTTAATTTTTGTGCGATTCAATTCGATTATAGCCATTCGTCAAATACGGTACAGCTATGAAAATTTCGTTTAGCAATTAGAGCCTTTGCTCCATAGGCTCCATCCCATTTCGTGACAAGTCTAACGTCCTTTTGTTTTCTAACATTTTCCATCGTTTTACCGAAGACTGCATTATTAATCAATTTATAAAAGTTCATTTCAAAGTCAGCTGCACCATACAAATTGTTGACGTCATGGTACATAAGGTACGATTCCTCTTTACTCGAATCGAAATCATCTCCCATGTACCTGTTATTCTCCTTGGCGTATCTATTGGAGCATTGAGCTACGCCACCCCGGATACCTCTTTCTCTAAACAACAACATCTCCACGTCGGTCAAGAGCTCGAGTTTCACACCGGTACACTTAAGCATAGCATCGAAAGCAAGACCGGGCGCAATGCAATAATGAAGAGGATCTAATTTATATACGGTATAACATCCGCGTCTAAAATTTTCAAAGATATCGGCAAGAAGTAAAACATCCGTTTTCAAATATAAATCGGAATATTCACCCAATGTCTCGATAGGAAATGTTTGCCAAACGTTTGAACCGTGTACATAATCTGCGTTCGATATTCCTTCATTAGTTAATTTCGAATAAAAATTTTCTTTGGGTGGTAATCGATCCTCTTCAAGTTTTTCCCAACTGTCGACATATTCGTATGGAAAGACACCCTTTCTAGTCAACAAGTTTAATTCCTCTACACTATTGCAATGTTTACGCGTAATTGATTTTTCCTCATCTCTCAAGTAGGATGCTCTCGATACTACTCGACATAAATCTAAACGAGTCAATAAATCGAAAATGTACGATCGTATCATTGACGCTCTTCGTGAAAGAGATGTATCGCTCTTTATTTACCAGTAGAAGGTTTATCGAATCCTCGAAAGACGTAGCCAGGGCTCTGATTAAGAAATGTGAATCATAACCTGATAAGTTATGAAACACGAAAGGAACGGTGTGCGAGTTCTTGTAGTTCGAATTGCAGCCCTGATGTGCAGCACCGCGATATTTACCCGTAAAATGGCAATGATCCCGATGCTTCACATCCTGAGGCGTAAAGGGCCTTTCACAAATATGACAAATCTTTGCCGAGTAATATTCGTCTTTCTGTTCAAAATTTAGGGGTTCCATCGGTACGATGCGTGTCAGGTAAAATTCCACGAACTAAGCTAATTCTTTTAACTCGTTCATAAACCATTCCACGCAATCGTTGCCACGATAAACTTTAAATTTGGAAATAGAGTCGTGGAAGTTACATTTCAAATAATACGCGACGCTATGTGGAACATGTTTCTGGTAAACCGCTGTATTTGGTGAATTAGACGTACCCGTAACTGGTTCTAACATGCACTCGATGTCGGCATATATAACGAATGGAACGGGTGCCTTGTGCTAATAATTTTTGAATTCTAAAATTTTATCGTTCTCATTCGGTAATTCCACTATACATTTATTACTACTCATGCAATCGAGTGTATGTTTCTCGAAAGAGCTTTCTAATCTAAAGTGAGAAAGACATCTATCGCACAATCTGGTATAGTTGCCACGTTTTGAAATTTGTGAACTCAGTAACCGAGATAGATTACGAATCCATGCAAAATGATACACGTTGTCAGCTGTATCGTTTGAAAAAATGGTTTGTAACGGGGCGAATTGGGAGCGCTTGCGCAAGAGCGAAATCGACGGCGATCGACGCGTGCGCAATAACCGCAGAATTAGGCGATGCGAAAAGGGCGAGAGGTAGGAGGAAGCCTAGGAGCAAGGAGAGGCCGCGAGACTCCAGGAGACTCCAAGTAAAATTCTAAAAGACAGAATAGGATGAGGTCTCAAAGAGAACAGACTTAGATATCGAGGAGATTAAATTTAGATGTCGATGGGAACAATCACCCAAATTAAATAAATTTAGAATAAATTCAGGTCCCGATTGGACAAGAGTAGGAACTTAAAATAGTCAGGAGAAAGTGCGGAGTCAAACGGACTCAACCAATATTTATAAAATAAAACTTATAGGCAGGAGAATTGTAGGAATTAAATCCCAACCCCAGCGATCTCTGCCATTGGGGTAGCCGTCGCCTCCCTAAATTCGAAATCCTTTTGAAACCCTATCCTGGGACTGTGCTATGGCAGCATCTCCCAAAAACACGAACATTAGATCGTGAAAAGAAAAAGAAAAGTGAAAGAAAAGGAGCCATACCTTCGATTGACAGAAGTCAATCGAAGCAGGTTCACATAAAAAGAATACAAAGAAAGTGTAGATCCGTACCTTCAGCCTTGTTAATGCGACAGCTCTGAAGCAGGAACTATCACTCTTTTCAATTGTGAAAGACGGCTCGGACTCAATCATTGAAATTGCCTTCGATCTGCCGGACTTTCACAGTCGATTAGAAGAATCGAGCACGAAGAAGTGCAAAGCAAAGAACATACAACAGCATATCCTCTCAAACCTCAAAACCCTAAAACCAGTGGATATCCGAAACTGGATAACCTAAATTAAGTTGAGACTAACACTTGTAGAGCAATACTCCAGGGAGTGAATCAAGTAAGTAAAAGCAAATTCAGGAATTGTTTAAAATCAGAAATTGCTAAATTAATAGGATTCCGAAATACTAGGAAACCAACCCAATCGTACCCACACCTTGAATCCTTTTTATCCGGATTCGATGATGAACAGTTGGCGTACTCTCATGAGATAAATCGTCAATCTGAAAGTTCAATTCCAATCCCAACTAAATCCAATACAACAACGTAAAAACAGCTAAATAATCACCAGTCAGAGTTGTTTAAGAATCTTAAAGCGTTCGAGATATCGAAACACAAGTTCGATTCGGAATTTCGGCCGCGATCAGCTGAGCGAGCAACGCTTAGACCAGTAAGAAACCGAAACATTGTCTGCGCGGCACGAGACATAGCGATCCTTCTCTAATTCACACGTCTGCCTCTCTCTTACTTGGGTCTTCGCACCTCGGAAACCGGTGATTTAATTTTCCCGGAAAATTCTGATGCGGCTCGGACTCACGACAGTGTGGAAAAGGCGGTGCATATTGCACGGCCTAATCCGTACTATTACAGGTTGTTTCCAACATAAGTAAATGAATCGTCTCTTTATCCGAACGTTGCTGACTTAGATAAATCGGTACGATCACGCTGCTATTTTTTTCGCGTTCAATACCGTAAATGTTAATTTTTAAATTATTCATCCTTTTAAATTTTGGCACGTCCTTCAAACCAATGGGAAAATTTAAACCTTCGTAATTTAACACTGAACTGAAATGTGGGTACGAATCGATTAAGTTTACATGAGACGTCGCTGGACGCAGAGGCGCATTTACCGATCAGAGGAAGCAAAAGGGGTTTTTAACGTTCACAACTGCTCTCTTGTGTCGAATGTCTTCAGGTAATTCGATGAATGTCGAAACGCCACCGTGGATGGGAATGTATCTGTTGATATTCACCGTAAAATTTATAAGTTCCAACAGCTACCAGCCCGATTCTCTTTCCTGGAAGTC
Organism: Orussus abietinus; assembly: GCF_000612105.2. Lineage (NCBI taxonomy): Eukaryota > Metazoa > Arthropoda > Insecta > Hymenoptera > Orussidae > Orussus > Orussus abietinus. Next base: position 117,766 of record NW_019394452.1, read on the forward strand.
TTTGATCTTGGTCAACAATTTGTTCGTCACGTTCACGTTAAACCACTCGTCGATGTTCGTCGAAGGTAGAATAATTTCGTTTCCAGTATTGAAGAATTTAATCTCTTCGATGATCCCACCGCCTTTCATAGTCTCGAATTTGCAAGACGACGTTCACTTTCTCGTTTCCATCCTTTCGGAGCACGTTATTCACCCTGATAGTGAACAATTTTCTTGAATCCTCTAGGAGATGCTTCAAGCCCTTGTATCGCAGGTTCGTTATCACACCGGTCCGTATTCTTCCCTTGAAGGCCGATTCCAAGTCACCCCAGTGGACTCTGTCACTTCGTCTCCCGCTTATCACCCCTTCGCCTCTTTTTCGAAATCGTTTAAACTTTTCATAAAGAGATTTTAACGTCCCGATGGTCGTTAAGATCTTTGTCTTCTCCCCGATCGTTAGCGTGTCGTTTTTCTTTCAAAATTTTACAGAGGAATCTAAAATTCTAAACACCAAATTTTACCCACTTTCCAATTTCCTGAAAGACGTTTCCCTGAAAGAAATTTTCGACAACAATAATTCTCATGCTACGTTGAATAAAAATCCAACGGATCCTGTCAACGGTTCCAGAGACTCTTCTGGCAATGTAACCTCGAATCAAGGTTCCCGAAGAGGCGCCGGATAAAAGTTCGATTCGTTCTAGTATATTGTTACGTAGGTATCTTCCGTACCCTAACATACGGAAAAACCCTATTTTTCAATCACCGGAGCTAGCCATGGAAATCCGAGTACAGAAACGCGAAACTCTTGCGAAAGAATCCAACGAGTTCATCGGCCAAACGGCTCCAAAAGTCACCGACCGACCCGGGGCAAACAACCTGATGACTCCGCAACGCATCAGCACGACTCAGAAACGCCACCCTCACCTGGGCCCTAGGAAACCCCCACCAATTGGAACATCCTGCTAATAAAACCAGCAGTCAGATCGGGACGACATGTCATAAGTCAGTGTCAGTTCTGACGCTACACGCCAGTCTTCAGTCAAGTGTCATGTCATCGAACTTCGAGTGGAGCTCCTGGTCCCCGGTATTCCGTTCCTAGCGAGTCAGAGACCGAGACTATTGGACTCCCTGCCAAGAACTACTATCCTGCGAGCTGCAGGAGCGCCATCCGGTACTCCAGCGATCCAGCCACCGAGTCAGGACTAGACGGCGGCACTGCGACTTCCGTTGGACGGGAGGCTTCTAGGAGACCTCCAACCCTAGGGCACGCCACGGGACGAAGGTGTTCACGCACAGTCATCCAACCGGGTCGATCAAAAGAGACTGTCACCGATTACGGCCGCTGAACAAGCCAGGTAGAGGATTCTTCGCAAGCTCGACTCATCCTCATTTTCATTCTAGTTTATTTATTAACCCTTCATCTTCGACCAAAATCGAATTCTAACCATTATCGCGATTTCCGTGCCTTGCTCCGGTTAACCGGATAGATTAAGAATCCATCGACTTCCATTAAACAGCTGAGCTCGAATCTCAGCATCGCGAAATAGAATCACGCGCAGACCGCCATTAAAATAGTAAGAATTCCCGCGTCAGCACACCGGCGTCCAGTAACCTGCCGCCGCTAAAGGGCGCTATCGCGACACCCGAACCGCCGCGACGCGGAAGTATATTAATCTAGAGAAATTAGGTCAAGGCACCTCGGGTGCCCTTCCAGTTGACTGTAGTTCAGACCTCGCGTACAAATAAATACAAATCTTATAGCCACATAGCCATTCGTTTGCACCCCCTTTTATTCCTCACTCCCCTAGATCCCAACCAGAGGAATTGATATAGCCGCTCGGATCAATCTCCTCACAAACTTAAAATAATCCTTACGCGCAAGATTTGGGTAATCTCCATCCGAATTACCCCGGCCTCGCATCCGCTCGGCCGCCCCGTAACAATATATTGGTTTAAAGAATAAAATTTGAAGTTTCTGTATTTTATTTCTGGTTGAAGAATTATTCCACCTAACCCTTTCTTTAGATAATCATGAACCTTCCCGCGTCGCAAAAATTTGGTCTCCTTACCATCTGTACTGCGAATTCTCTGAATCACGTAGCGAATCTTCCGGTGTCGAGTGGTTGAAAAGTGCCGATGGATTCCAACGTCAAGGGAGGTTATCTCCCTCGTTATGGCTGTCCTCAAAAATCGACACAGAAAGTTCTTAGAATTGCGACTACTGCCTGATATCCATACCGCGAATTTTTTTGACCGACGAGAGCCGCCAAATTCATCGAATTACGTCACGAATCTTCCGGTGTCGAATGGCTGACGAGAGCTGGCGGATTCCTGCGTCGAGGGAGGTAACCGCTGTCCTCCAAAAATCGACGGACCAAGTGAATTCTCGGAATTACGTCGCGTATCTCCCCGGTGTCGAATGGCCGACGGATTCCTGCGTAGAGGGAAATAACGACTGTCCCCCTAGATCGAAGGGAATTCTCAGAATCTCGTCGCGAGTTTTCCGCCGTTGCGGGGAGCAAAGATGCCAACGCGATTCTTGGAATCGAGCGGCGGATGGCAGAATTCGCGGAATCGAGTGGCGAAAGGTAAAATTCCGATCTCGACGGGGTCGTCCGCGAGGTATGGAGGGAGGAAACGTTGCGTCAACGTTCTTTAGGGGCTGAAGTGGGGTCCGACGGGCGGTGTAGGCAAGGCGGTTGGGGGTAAGGGGGACTCACACGCATAGGCTAGCGGTGCGCATGGGTGCGTGTACGTGTACAAGCAAACGAGGGGCTCAAGGGCTTGTCAGCAAGGAGAAGGGAAGGAGAGGGACTCACACGCATAGGCCAGCGGTGCGCATGGGTGTGTGCCCGTGTACGTATGCACGCGTACTGATCTGTCCAGAACCGGCGACTTCCTACTACTAATTCAGAAAGAATTTTGAGAATGTCGAGTGGGTTGCTTGTGGACAAACCCAAACCAGGATTCGGTAGCTCCAACGACAGAAACACAGCAAGACGCTTCTTTAAAAATGCGGAAGTTTCGGCCGAAATCACAAAAATAGACGTAGCGTTAATAAAAAGAATTCATATTATTATGATAGTGGTGGCGCGAAAACTATAGCCTCGGCATTGCTGCCAATAGGATAATTAACAGAGAAGGCACAAGAAGCGTGTAATAAAGATGTTAAAAAATATAGAGAACATTATACACGAAAGTGAAGCCGAGAAAAAACTATTACCGATATTTATAACGTCTTTTTGTTAAACTCTGTTTCTGTATTTACTAACAAGCTACAAGTACCATGGGTGATAAAGGAACGCCTTCCGAAAGAAGCCCTAGACTTATTAGAATCTCTAATACATGTTTTTATTCATGACTGGATCGACGACAATAATGACGCTAATGAGGCCTTCCATGGTGATAAAGATTTTGATGAAGATACGGACGAAGATGACGATGAATGCTCTGTAGTGCTGTAAAGTTCTTACGAATAAAATCATTCATACAGCTGCTTTATCGTCCTACTTATACTGATAAGTTGTGCAAACTATTCCCTACTAATTTTACGAATTAAAATAACTCAAAAAGCTACGTATACGCTTTTCCTTTAATACTACTAATGAAACCGGAATGGAATATGCAACTCAGAAAATCAATTCATGACGGTTCTATTTAATGCCACTTTTGACCGTCTCTGGCTCCTCTGTGCAGCATAAAGCCCGAAGAGTCGGTCCCTCAAGTAATTTAAAACGAAGTCAAAAAAATGTCTCAAACACCCGAAAAAGTAACTCAAGACGGCGGTACACTGGACTCCATCGATGGCTTGAACCTGGTTCGCACTGCCCTCTCCGGCCGCGCAGCATACTAGCGGCGGGAGCAGCGCGGAATTCGAATCGCTCGAGGGGCAGAAAGGATTTCCTAAAGAAAATAAATATTTATAAACAAAAACAATAA